>NW_013665897.1:94074-95226 GCF_000517525.1 Limulus polyphemus
AACTGCGCCTGCTTCTGTATATAAGGCTGAACTGTTTGCTATCTTACAAGTCCTTCTGTGGCTGGAAGATTCCGAGGTTACGAAAGCTCTGATAGTCAGTGATTCTTTAAGTTCATTACTTTCGATTAAGAACGGTTTCTTTACATCTAACCCAATGTTACTAAGTAAAGTATTTATATAGCTTGTCCGATTACGTCGCCGTATGGTCATCAAATTTCTTTGGGTCCCTAGCCATATAGGAATCCAGGGAAATGAGATAGTTGATCATCTTGCCAGTTAGCATATCCTGGGGTCACAAACTTTTCTATTGAACTTGGTGACCTCTATGGCCAAGTTTATCAATTCATTTTATATTCCTGGCAGTGTAGATGGAATTCCGTGCAACATTCCAATATCTACAAGAAAACTGTTCCTGTTGTTTCTTCTCACATCAAGTATGAATGTACGAACAGACACCAAGAAGTTATTATTACACGCCTCCGGTTTAATTGCACAGGTCTAAATGGACATCTGTACAAAATAAAAGTACACCCAAATGGTGAATGCAGCCATTGTTCAAATTTTGAAGACCCAGAACACGCTTTCATGGAATGTACATATTACCAAAGAGATCGAGCAGCCATAAAACAACAGATGGGTAACATAAAAGTCCCCTTTACCTACCTCTCTCTATTAACTAAGAATTGTCTCTATCCCGAAATATATAACTTCGTTATAACAAATAACATAAAAATTTAATGTCCTTTTCTTTTTACTAATAGGGCTACTTCTTCTGTCCTTGTCTCCAATGGCTGGAGTCGCCCCAGTCGAGAAGAACTAACTATGTAAACGTTTTTCCTTATGTATTATTCCAATAACATGACCTTGTAGGATTTTTAGTGTAACATAATTAACTACAACAACAACAACTTAAAAAAAAGTATAATAAAAAAGTGGAAAAAAATGTATGTATGTATGTATATGTAACTACTAACTTCTACTTAATGCTAAATGGCAAAGTGACGGTGAAATTGGGGGCATATCATCTGCTGATGGCGCCCCCATAACTCGCAAATAAAAATTACTCTAATCTTTTATAGTGATGGCACACGATGAGACACACATTCGACATGTAATGCTGTTTGAATACAAGAAGGGAAACAATGCCTCTGT
>NW_013665897.1:96017-96876 GCF_000517525.1 Limulus polyphemus
GGTTCAGCAAATTTCGTTCAGGTGATTTTAGCCTTAAAAACTGTGATGGCAGGGGCCGATATGTTGGAATTGATATTGATGCTCTGAAGACGCTTGTTGAGTCTACCCCAAGGCAACACACTCGTGAAATGGTCATGAAATTGTATGTATCTCATGAAACAATACGTAAATATTTAAAGAATATGGAAAAACTCCATAAAGAAGGTGTTTGGGTGCCTCACGAACTCTTCGATTATCGTCGTTTCCAACGTGTGACCCTCGCTTCGTCTCATCTGGCGCGTAATGCGCGTGAACCATTTTTAGACAGAATTGTCACCGGTGATGAAAAATGGATTCTCTATGCGAATATTAAACGCCAAAAACAATTGCTCAGCCCTATACAAAAACCATTTCCGACCCCAAAACCTAGACTCCATCCGCAGAAAGTGATGCTTTGCATTTGGTGGGACATCAGGGGAATAATTCATTTCAAACTCCTCAATCCACAGCGAACTGGCAATGCAGAGATCCATAGTCAACAACTGGAACGTTTAAATCAAACCCTTCATCAGAAACGCCCTTCACTGGTCAATCGGAAAGGTGTTCTTCTCCATGACGATGCACGTCCACATGTGGCACGTTTAACGCAACACAAGATTATGGAGTTGGGTTGGGAAATTCTTTCCCACCCATCATATTCTCCAGATATGGCACCATCAGATTACCATCTTTTTCGTTCGCTGCAACACAATCTTAGTGGGAAAAACGTATGCAAATGTGCAAGGTGTTAATGAGAACATCTTCATGTTTTTGTTTTTTTTTTTTAATTTCGCGCAAGGTACTAGAGGGCTATCTGCGCTAGCCGTCCCTAATTTTGAAG
>NW_013665897.1:96886-103617 GCF_000517525.1 Limulus polyphemus
AAATGTATGCAAATGTGCAAGGTGTTAATGAGAACATCTTCATGTTTTTGTTTTTTTTTTTTGCTTCAAAGCCAAGTGATTTCTTTAATCAGCACATTTAACAACTTGTTTGTAAGGTGGAAAAGCATCATCGATAAGAATGGAGACTATTTCATTTAATAAATGTTTTGTTTTGATATACAAGTTGTTCGGGTTTCTTCATCTAAAAAAAAAAGCGACATTAATTTCCTGAGTTCAATAAACACTGTGACTCAAATTATTACACTAGACGAAATAAAAGTAAAGAATGTATTCCATATTTATTGGCAACACAAACGATTCTCACTATTCATCAGTACATATCTTGAAAATAAAACCTATATAATGTGATGATCCCACAAACGTATAATAAATTGGAGCGAGGTGTAATAATACATATAAGTTGGGTACTAAATGTTCAATTCACTAAAGCTATGAACATTTGTCTTTCTGTTTGTTTTTGAATTTCGCGCAAAGCTACACGAGGGCTATCTGCGCTAGCCGTCCCTAATTTAGCAGTGTAAGACTAGAGTGAAGGCAGCTAGTCATCACCACCCACCGCCAACTCTTGGGCTACTCTTTTATCAACGAATAGTGAGATTGACCGTCAAATTATAACGGCCCCACGGCTGAAAGGGCGAGCATGTTTGGTGGGATGGGGATGCGAACCCGCGACCCGCAGATTGCGAGTCGAGCGTCCTAACCACCTGGCCATGCCGGGCTTGTCTTTCTGTAACGTAGCATCATGTCCATAGACGATTTAGTATGTTTTCTATGATTCCTCGACTGCAATACTCTGTTGTTTGCGTATGTCTCTTTGGATAATAATGCGTATAGTAATACGAGTGGAGAAAAGAGCAACTATGAGCAAGAAAACTGATACAATGTGATAATAGTTTTTGTATATATTTATAACTGCCATTAACCATTCTAAGTAATACTTTGATACACTTCGTAGACTTTGAGAAGACGACTGAGAGTATTATTCTCCAATTTCTACCTTGTAGTCACTTTCAATATTATCCCTTCATTGATATTTCAAACTATTTGTAAAATAAAATCCAAAAATTCAAAGAAGCTTGTAAAATACAATGATCCATCCTACATTTGAGGTAGTTGGAGTTGTTAACAGTGCCCTACTATGGCCCGGCATGGCCAGCTGGTTACGGTGCTCGACTCGCAATCCCCGTCCCACCAAACATGCTCGCCCTTTCAGCCGTGGGACCATTATAAGTCACGGTCAATCCCACTATTCGTTGGTAAAAGAGTAGCACAAGAGTTGGCGGTGGGTGGTGATGACTAATTGTTTTCTCTCTAGTCTTACACTGCTAAATTAGGGACGGCTATCGGAGATAGCCCTCGTGTAGCTTTGCGCGAAATTCAAAAATAACCAACCAAACAAACAGTGCCCTACTACCAATGGTTAAAGGGTTGACCTTTTAGCTCAATTGGTAGAACATTTGTCTAGACTACAACCCGAAAAGAATTTTTAAAAAGCTGGCGGCTAAATAGTGACCGTCCTACGACTCTGTAATAAGGCCTTATTTGTGAGAAGAAAAAATTTGATTGTTAGAGTTGTTGAAAAATGCTTTACTAGCAAGTGTTAGCAGATTAACCATTTAGTTTAGTAAGTAGTACGAGTCCTGTTTGCCGAAAAATACAATAAAAAGACACTGACACACTCTCGGCGCAGCAAGAACTAAATATCTTTTAAACTACGTTCACAATGGACAAGGATCCACTTCATTCACGTGACACTGCTTGTACCTTAGTGATCTTCTCTATAGTCTGGATATTATGCTGCGAATCAGACTTCATTTTGTTTGTTTGTTGTTAATCACAAAGCTACACAGAAGGCTATCTATGCAGTGCCCACAACGAGTATCGAAACACGGTTTCTATTGGCGCGAGCCCTCATTTTTACTGCTGAGCAAAAGTAATTTATTGAGTAAAAACGTTTGATACAATCATATGCCTCCGGACTGCTTGTCAACTTGTTTGTACACGTCTATTCTAGCTTGAATATTACATAATCAGCTATAAAATGATAATGTGGTCTCTTCGCGATTATGTCCTGGGGTTTTTATCGACCGTAACTTATCGGAAGTAGTTTGCATTCGCTGGATACATTAAGTGTCATCTTCAACTACATCAGACGCTCATTGCATCCCAAATCTTTATTGTAACGGAAGTGCCTGAAAATAAAAATTGATTTTGTTTTCCTAAAATGATTCTTTTAACGACATTTTACAGCTTATACAACTAACGTATTTGTTGAATGATAGATTTGAACACATTTTGAAGTTACTGCTATTATATCTAAACCCACTGAAGACGAGAACATTTACTTATCTTTATTTTTTAATGCATTTTACACACTGTTTTCTGCTATGACCAACCTTGAGAACAAGATGGCTATCCTATTATTTTAATTTTTAAAAGATTTTGCACGAGAGAAATAAAAGGTTGTTGTGAAATGTTTGAACGCTGCAAAGATTTAGCCCAAATTTTAATGGATTTTCGGAAGTAGACAACAATACAGCGTAAAGCTTATTGTACCTAAATATTCCATTAAAACCATAATAGTTGCAATGCCAGAGATGTTCATTTACATCAGTTTGTGTAAGGCGTGAATATGTGTATTTAAAGATGTCAGCTTAAAAATGTTTATTAGATGGTAGAACTTTATCCATACAGTTTATATCAGGTATATAAACCTGTTATTTTGGATATTTTTAGAATGTGACATTCCCCCTCAATATTCTCAACAAATATAAATTTGTTTCTAATTTACATTTTTTAATCGTACTTTTAACTTTGTGTTTTTTAATTACCGGGCCTTATTACGAAATAATTGAGAAACCCTTAATACATACATTGTGTTTTTTATGTGCTTATGACAATGTAGTGGACGATCCATCCACAAATAGGGAAAAGTAATCAATTAACCCACAGGTCAGGGATTTGAGCATATCGTTATGCTTTCAAAAAAAACTTAAAAGTTATAATTTATCATAGACGTGTTAAACATTTGTAAAGTCTGAAGTAGCATATAAATCTAGAGAGAGAGGCATAAAACTGACAATGAGATTAGTCAACTTGAACGGCACCCGATACGCAATACTAGGAATCAGCCATAGCTATCCCTAATTTTGAACTACTTAATAGAATGAAGGCAGCATCTACCGCCACTAGTGCTATGCCTGTTTGAAAAACGGTTAAATGTCACTTTTATAATGTACCTACAGCTTAAAACCCAGTGGCATTATGTTTCGATTCTCGGACCCTTTGACTCACAACTCAACATACTAACCCCTAAGCTTCCCTGGCTCAAGCGTCGGCATTCAAATAACATCTTAAGTGAACGCTTTTCCGTTTAACGTTAATCTTACGGCACACCTCTCTATCATCAGTCAAAGTAATGTAACATACATTAAGTACAACCTGAACCTCTCACGTATACGGAAATTTCAATACTATAAAGACATTGTGTACTTCTCCGTTTAGTTAACCCGACAAATATTTTATCTCTCTAACTATTATTATATAATTTAAAATAAAATAAAGGACAGGATAAATATATAATAGCAAAGAAATGAGACAAGGAACCGTCCTCTTGTTCTCAACCTATGTGATTTCGAACTGACAAGATGAGATATATGAAAAAAGATAAATTTTTTATATGTAACACTGAAATTTGACTTGCTGTTTTCGAACCCTAATTGACTTGTTCCCAGCCGATTTATAATATTTTTTGTCAGATTTCAAAGTCATCCCATATTTATTTTATAAAACACGTTCGTATATACAGACAACCAAAAACTGGATAAAACTCCGAACTTTTTATTTTTATTCATTCCCAGGTTGCCATACTCTTCTAAGAACATTAATAACACACAGTTTATGCAGGATAAATTTCATCGGGGTATTAATAAATGTAATATACAAGACAAAACGACCTTTAAGTTGTCTTTTTTTTTATCAATCTTTTTTCTACCCAAGAGAACAAACTATTCAGCTTTGGTCAGTTTCCTGAACTAATACACAACCTAAACAAGATTAAAGTCTCATGTGGATAGTTTGTGATTCAGAGATTTAAAGTTAATTTCAGGCTAGTCTATCAAGGTAACTAGCATGTTCAGTCACATGAAAAGTTATATAATTAACTATAACGCATCATAGAACTGACTGCTACGACGACTAGTCAACGAAGAAGTTTATCTAAGTACACATAATTTGAGAAACAAATCATTCTGTACCTTTAACGTTGCTTACGGTATTGCTAAACTGTACTTAAACAACACATCTTTCTAGTAATAAAAGTATAAATAAGTTTTAAAAGAGTACTTATCTGCGGGTAAAAATAAATAGAAATAGAAATGAATAGCACTGTTAACAGCAGTGGAAATATGCACCACAGTTAACTGTAGTGATAGTGAGCACCACTCTTAACAGCAGTCGAAATGAATAGCACTGTTAACAGCTGTCAAAATAAATAGTCTAGTTAAGAACAGTGGAAATGAATAGCATTTTTAACAGCAGTGAAAGTGAATAACACTGTTAACAGAAGTCGAAATATGCACCACAGTTATCTGTAGTGATAGTGAGCACCACTGTTAACAGCAGTAGAAATGAATAGCACTGTTAAGAGCAGTTGAAATGAATAGCACAGTTAACAACAGTGGAAATGAATAGCATCATTAACAGCAGTGGAAATGACTATCACAATTAACAGCAGTGAAAGTGAGCAGTGCTATTGTATTTCATCCTAAAACGTTTCTAATGAGACTAGCATCTGTTAACCTCAGTTTTCATGCAAGTGATGCCATCGGCACGAAATAAACGTGAAGCTGATATCCTACGTGATGATAAACACGAGTTGTACCATATAGAATTCTTATATACAAAAAGCACATCAGCAATATGCAACTGGTTTATGACCACGTGCAAGTCTTTCTTTTATCAGAAGCAACAATCATAAAAAAGTCATCTTAACAGAATTACAGGGCACAAATACACGCGCGCATGCACGAAGAAAATTCCTTCAGGAGAAACGTGCTTTGAATCTCCACAAATTTTCATCCAGTAGCAGCACAGAAAATCACAGAAAAATCTTATGCATAAACTCAAAATATTTCAGTCCCTAAGGGCCATAAAAAATGCCATTCGTTCAATGGAGTACCTCAAATTCACTGAACCCCTGTATAAAGTGAGCTAATCATAACTGGCAAAGTACATCGGAATATTCTTTAAACTTCAAGAAATTATTAATTCAATGATACAGGTTTTATAACTTACAAAGCTATCATTTAGATCGTGCATTACTTATACAGATATCTTGCAAACAAGAATGATTTACTTAATCAAAATGAGGTACGTATAATCATGAAACGTATTTAGTTTACTATAACATGACTTTAAGTTAAATGTGTTAAAAAACTCTTAAAATTCTTTCAAAAATCGTTAATTTACATTTCTATACGTTAAGCGTAAATATGTGTTCACACAAATCTATATTTTCAATGTATATAAGTATAATGAATCAACGCATGTGTATATTTATATGTTTATACTTACTGTTATGCTTTAATTATCTCGGGTGAATTCAACATCGATTATAAAGACGTTTAGTGCAGCCGCTTTGCTCATCTAACACTAATGCATTAGCCTCAGAGTGAAATATTAATGTGGTTTCCGCCACTGCTCGTGTATTAAGACATGATTATGACAAGAAGCTCCTTGCAATAAAACACTTTCGTGACAACTTCAGAAGTGTGTGGAGTCTTTGTAAGATTAAATGATTCCCAACAAAAGCAATCTTACTTTGTAAGGAAAACTGAAAGATTGTCACGACACGTATTGTACTTCGTAATTAATTAATAAGTGAATTTTATTGATTGTTCTTTGTTATGATGTTAACTCATATGAGTCCATGCACTTTAACATCCCAAGGAATGACATAAAACGTGTTCTAATTACGACGCTAATCGCAGTTAATCTTTAAAGTTCCAAACATGAAAAAAGTAATAATTATTTCTTTATATGAAAAATTGGTCGGAGCAGGGAAGGGAGGGAGGTTAGCGTGGCTGTTCTTATCCTTGTATACATTATCATGTTGATACTTTGGGGGGAGGGAGTGAAAATGTTTTTCACGGTGGGGTAATTAGAGCGTGTGGCGTTTTAAACACGAAAAAGGAATCCATATGGATTTATTGCGGTAACATAACACTAAATTAATAAATGTTCGTTTGTTCTTTTGTTGAATTTCACTCAAATCTACTCGAGGGCTGTCTGTGCTAGCCGTCCCTAATTTTGAAATGATGGACTAAAGGATAGGCAGCTAGTCAGTACCACCCACTCTTGAGCTACTCTTTTACCAACAAATAATGAGATTGGTCGTCACATTATAACGCTCCCACGACTGAAGAGCAAGCACATTTGGTGACTGGATTCGAACCCGCAGATCGTGAGTCGAATGACCTAACCATCAGGCCTATTAATAAGAGTAAAATAGGCTTAACTCGTCTTAGTTTTCTCTTATTATTAAACAGTAACTTCTACGTGTTGCATTAAAGTGACGAATATTCAGAATCCATTAATCATTCCGGCCCGGCATGGCCAGGTGGTTAAGGCACTCGACTCCCAATCTGAGGGTCGCGGGTTCGAGTCCCCGTCACACCAAACATGCTCGCCCTTTCAGCCGTGGGGGCGTT
>NW_013665897.1:103716-108520 GCF_000517525.1 Limulus polyphemus
ATGTGACGGTACAATCCACTATTCGTTGGTAAAAGAGTAGCCCAAGAGTTGGCGGTGGGTGGTGATGACTAGCTGCCTTCCCTCTAGTCTTGCACAAACAATCCATTAATCATTCCACCTCAGGTTGGGTATTTAAGAAATGTTTTTTGATAATCGCTAAGTGATGTTGTTCGGTCTCGGGTAGGGTAGACACAAATAGTAATGGCGTGATTTTATTTGGAAACTGATAAAAAAATAGTTTAATTAACACCACCAGCAGAACGACGAAAACAAATATAACATATTTTTAACTATTTTCTATACCTGAGTTCTGTCTAAGCCGCTATATTTTGTTTTAATATTATTGTCTTACTGTAACTTATATACAGTTTTCGAAAATATTGATCTTTCGCTGTATGACTCGGTTTCTGTCAAATACAAACATCATGCACATTCAATTTTGGAAGCCCTCAAATTTAATGTTCTTAACATGTAAGCAAAGAATGTTAAGACATAGTATTGACTTTTGGTATTTAATAATGTTAGGACGACTACGTGTTCAAATTTTAGCACAATGTTAACCAATAATATCTAAACATTTCAATTCAATATTATTTTAACAAGTGATTTCGTTTTCATTCAATTTCATGAACAAAGTTCTAACATTGGCAGCCTCAGGCTATTTTTAATATAATAGTAATAATAAAGTTTAATAATGTTAAAACAACTATGTGTTCACACTTTAGTTCAATGTTAACCGACGATATCTAAGCGTTTCAATTGAATATTGTTTAAAGAAAAGGGGGATTTCGTTTTTATCCAATTTCATGAACAAAGTTCTAACATTGGCAGCCTAAGGAATTTTTTTAAATGAAACAAACGTGAATATATATATAAGTCCCTATATGTCATAATGCTACAGATTAGATATTAGAAAATAATCATACAGAAACATTAACGACATGCTGTCGCTAAATGGGACACCTGATATTTTAATAGAATATTTTATTATACTATTTATTGATTCATTAATTTCATAACTGTATTCAAAAGCAAAATAAAAAAGAACTCGTCTTAATAAAATATTTCGTTGGAATATAAGAATCCACGTTTCCTTTCATTTGAAAATGTTAGTCAGGTTTGAGACTAATTAAACATATTTCCATAGAACTGTGATAAACACATTTCCTTATTCGTCTTTTTAACCTGTTTCATCAAGTAACTAGTTTTTCAGGAGTAGCAACTGGGTGATATAATCTTATTTAAAACCTTGATGAAACGAAATAAAATAAACACAATTATTAATACAGCATCCACAATGTTATGAAATTGCAACTGTTGACAATTCAATTAACCTTTTTAAATAATAAATACTAAACACAAAAAATAAAAGTTTACAATCGATTACTTGATATATGGCATCAGTTTATGAGACTCTAAAGTTAATTGGCATAACCTGGACCGTTTGATCCCAAATCCAACTTATTAACCACTACTTTTGTACTACTTTACAGGTTTACATGGTATTCAACGTTGCGTAGGATTCACTGAAAGATGTAAACAATTTGTAAATCAAATCATTCGAGTGTTTCCCAGTAACTTATGACCTCAACTTTTTTTAATAACTTATGATTTCAACTATTAATTGTGCGGTAATAAAATAACACCACTCATATTGCCGACAAATGTGTTTTGTTACTGATGAAGAAACTCACAGCACAGGTAAAAATACAGTTTTAAGTAATTCTTTAGGTGTAGTACGTGTAAGACACAAAGGGTTTTGTGTACTGAAAGGCCAACACGTAATATCTACACCATATAGTTAGTTACTAACTTACATTTTCTCTGGGTAACAAACAATTACTGCAGATGGTCTTATTTTATTGGAGGGCAGCGTATTTTCTGATTGTGACGCTAACCAATTTTATGAAAGATGTATTTGTTCGTGTTCCCAGAATGTTGCTAATAACTGAAAGAAAATGAGTCAGTAAAGAATTTTTTTTATCTGTTTTTCAATGAACACGGTTAGCAGTCGTTCACAAGAACTTCACGATGGGGCGCAAAACAATTCATGTGAACATTTTAAATACTGTTATTTCTCTATTCATCAACGAATCTACTTATAAATTCTATTCTTCAAGTAATTTTTTAACATTTTTACATATATAAAGAGAAAGGTAGATGATAACATGTATATTTGAAATGTTCCTTTACCCTTGATGCAGTTAATCTCTTCATAACTAATATAGAACATATGTTGTTTGTTTATTTTAGAGCAAAGTAACAGTTGGTCATCTGCTGTGTCCACCAAGTGGAATCGAACCCCGAATTTTAGCATTGTAAGTCCGTAAACTTAATTCTCTCCCACCGCGGAACAGAACATATGCTGTAAATAGATCAGAAATGTATTTAATCTAATCATGGTGTAATACAATCTTTGATTTGTATTGCTCGCGTCAACTCGCGAAACACTACTCTCCCATGAGTTTTATTTTACACCTTTTTATTAAATGTATTGTAATCGATTAGGTTCTAGAATAGTTTTATATACTACTTGCCGAAACACTACTCTCCCATGAGTTTTATTTTACACCTTTTTATTAAATGTATTGTAATCGATTAGGTTCTAGAATATTTTATATACTACTTACCGAAACACTACTCTCCCATGAGTTTTATTTTACACCTTTTTATTAAATGTATTGTAATCGATTAGGTTTTAGAATATTTTAATATACTACTTACCAAAACACTACTCTCCCATGAGTTTTATTTTACACCTTTTTATTAAATGTATTGTAATCGATTAGGTTCTAGAATATTTTTATACACTACTTACCGAAACACTACTCTCCCCATTTGAAAGACTCAGTTGAAATAAGATCGCAAATAAATCACTTTATATTAATGCTTTTTTAGGCTATCGACATTGGAGTGTTATTAATGTAATGTACTGAAATATTACATAATAGATAACAATTGAATGTATTTTATTTCCTAATTCAGCTTTATTATATTACATTATTAACTTATTTCAACTATTAAGTTCACAAAGTACGGGTTTTGGAAATCACCAAATCTTACTTACCTGTAATGATAATGATAATTTTCCGTTCAGGCAAAATTTTGATTTCGAGAATAGTTATCTTCCTAACGTGATATTCAATAATTTTACCTGCTTTTAATATATCCTCTCCCCCACAGTTGCTCAGTGGAAAGTCTGCACATCTACAACTCTAAAAATCGAGTTTCAATACCCATGATTGGCAAAGCACGGATAGGCCATTTTGTAATTTTGCTCTCAGCAATAACCAAACCTTTTAAAATCGATGCTAGACTAAGTTCACAACGCGTGTTAATCAGCACTTATGAGCCTTATATTTCACTAAAAAATATATCCTTCATACATAGTCACCAAACACTGACATTTCTTTATTTTACTCACTAAACACTGACCCTTAATTATTTTACTTAATGAACACCGACTTTACTCACTCAACACTGATCTTTCATTACTTTACTCACTCAACACAGACCATTCTTGACTTTACTCACTCAACACTGATCTTTCATTGCTTTAATAATTCAACACTGACCCTTATTGACTTTACTCACTCAACACTGATCTTTCATTGCTTTAATCACTCAACACTGACTCTTATTGACTTTACCAACTCAAAACTGATCTTTCATTGCTTTAATCACTCAACACTGACCCTTATTGACTTTACTCACTCAACACTGATCTTTCATTGCTTTAATCACTCAACACTGACCCTTATTGACTTTACTCACTCAACACTGATCTTTCATTGCTTTAATCACTCAACACTGACCCTTATTGACTTTACTCACTCAACACTGATCTTTCATTGCTTTAATCACTCAACACTGACCCTTATTGACTTTACTCACTCAACATTAATTTTTCATTGCTTTAATCACTCAACACTGACCCTTATTGACTTTACTCACTCAACACTGATCTTTCATTGCTTTAATCACTCAACACTGACCCTTATTGACTTTACTCACTCAACACTGATCTTTCATTGCTTTAATCACTCAACACTGACCATTCTTGACTTTACCCACTCAACATTAATTTTTCATTACTTTAATAATTCAACACCGACCCTTATTGACTTTACTCACTCAACACTGATCTTTCATTGCTTTAATCACTCAACACTGACCCTTATTGACTTTTCCCATTCAATATTTACTCTTCTTTATTCGTTTTCTGTGTACTCGATTTTTGTTTTGCTTTTTAATTAAATAAAGAAGACATGTAAAGTGCGAATAAAGTTATACCAAAGTAAATTTTTGGTGTTTTATATTAAGCTGAAGTGATAAAGGTTTTCATCATGAGACGAAAATTCATTGTTTTCTTCGATCAAGATCCTCATTCACGCACTCACTCACTCTCTCACGCACACACAATAAGTAATTATCACAAACATATTTTTAAAATTTTAGCACCTCCAAGAAAACTTCATTGGTAGAGGTGAAAATTGTGGTTCTCTATTACATAGAGCAAGAAAAGAATATTAAAACAACGTATCCAGTCGTTGTAACGAGCACATATTTCTCAACAGTGGCACGCACCTTATTTAACTATGCGAACAGCATACGACACAATGCATGTATGGCTCATGCATGTTTCTAGCTGTGTAGTTCTTACAGCTCGCATCAAAGCACGTTGAATACATAATAAAATTCACTGGCTGATGGTTTTACGTTTAAAGTTCGTATCAACAAAGAACCAAAAACTACAGTTTTATTGATATATATATATATATATATATATATATATATATATATA
>NW_013665897.1:108550-153848 GCF_000517525.1 Limulus polyphemus
GTATATATATATATATATATATATATATATATATATATATATACAGATGTAGAAAAGCCCCGGAAGCTCAGAGAATGGCGTCATGAATTATACTGTGCATATCAAAAAGCTTCTCGAAAATTTAGTGGCGAAAATTGTTTCTGTGTTTGAGCTTGATTTATATTTTGTTTTTTACCTACTATTAGAAAATGCAAGGTAACACTAAACAGTGCGAACCAAACAGTGAACTCAAAACTTATCCTAAACAAATAGAGTTTCTCTAGATTGAAATTATGCATTTGTGTCTCTTTCATCTGCTGAAATCGAGTACCATAGAATTTCACTTCTAAAATACAATTTAGTAGTTATTAATACAGTATATCTTGCTTCAAGACGGACTAGAAGACGTTATGGACTTGTATTTATTTTGTTTTATCTCATGTTAAATTTTCTACAAATTTTTTAAAAACCTTGACGCCAAGCAAACTCATAAAACACAATATAAATACATTTTTTAGAGCAAGCCTTCGTAATCCAATAGCCTAGGGTTCAGCAGCAAGAACCACGAATTTGATTCTTCCTACCACGAGTATTGTTACGTAACTTCTAAAACGTCAACACTTGGAGGGATCTACGCATCACTGACAACCCTAATAAAACGAACCACAGAGTAAACGCACTGACATAAATGGGTGCTGAATTCCTTGTGCTTCCAAAATAATAACATTTATGTAATTTATCTATTATCAGGATCTGAGGTGAGCCTCAGCACAACAGTAATTTATCTATTATCAGGATCTGAGGTGAGCCTCAGCACAACAGTAATTTATCTATTATCAGGATCTGAGGTGAGCCTCAGCACAACATATGTTTAAATAAAAACTTGCTTGTTATGTGTGACTTTCGATATTTCTCTTCACTTTTCAACACATCTACAGTTTTGGAAACTCATTTTGCTATTGTTTTATTGCAGTTTTTGAAGCTTTCCAAGAAGCTAAGAAATACCACAATATCTGTATTTAATGCTGTCTGAAGAAATTACGTTTGTCATTGTTTTGAAATTTGTAAGCTGTCTACAAGTCAATAAAAGTTAATAGTCCAACGAACTTTCTCAGTGGTATAAATTAACATTCCCCAGTATAAAATAACAAAAATATATTCTTATCCTAAAAGTGAAAAGTTTCTGAATATGCAGTTTGGAAAGTTACCTTTTAATTGTTATTAAATTATACAAGTAATCTCATGTTACGGTAATTCACCGTGAAGTTGTGTAAAGTTATTTTGAATTATTCAACGATTAGTGTAGCTTGACACGACTTCTATGTGTGAATGTCAAGGATAAATAATACTTCTTACGTTGATATATTTTATTCATTCTTGTAGCATCCTGGCGGTGAATCCTTCTCTTATATGTGAAGGATACTTACAGGTATACAGCCAAGGAGGTATACAGTTTGTTAGGTCAGTCATTGAGGAGAAATATCTTGTTAGGTTGAACAGTGAATTAAAACATACAATTAAATTTCTCTTGTAGATGCAATCTACGAACGAATTTGTTCCGTCTTTAAAACAAATAAAACCTTTATAAGTGAGAGACAAGAAATTTTCAATGTTTTGGTATACTATATTCCACTCCTCTTGAGAGGCCAAGATTTTCCAACTGGAGATTGATAACTTTGTGACAAAAATTCAGTAAATATCAATCTAATACTAAAGTTAGCTAATCGATAAGCACCACTTCCGTTAAGATTTTTATGCCTTTTACAGCTTTATTGTTTTGTTTTTGTTTTCTTAGTACAAATTTACACTATGGGCTACCTATACTCTGTCCAGTGTGGAGTATCGAACACCGGATTTATGCATTGGAAGTCCGTAAATTTACCGCTGACCCACCGGGGAACTGCAGCTGTATCTGCGCATTATTTGTTTAAAAACTTGTAATAAGAGAAATTAGATTTAATTATTCAATTTTATGTTTTTCAGTAAAACTGTAATTAAATACATATTACTTTAAAGTTTAATATAAATTAATTGTAGTTGCAACAACTAAAAACCCAAATAATGCATCTTTATCTAGCTGCTTCATTAGCTGCATAGATTTCGTCTTCCCGAAAAAAACATACAAAATACATTGTGTTCTATAAAAAATAACGAAATGTATTTTACTACTTCATTAGGAGAATTTTGTTAAGCTCATTATACAATCTCTACTAGCACTATATGTACACAGACCAAATTTATTTACGTACCAAATTTGTTATCTGTGTTATCAACACAATAATTTTAGTATGGAAAGAAGGCATGATCATTTGTAGCACAATTGCATTATATTTGAGTTAACAGTAATATGTATCCTTTAATAGTTTCGTTTTGAGTTTAATTACTGATTATAAGTATTATTTTATTACATGTTACAGCTTTTTCAGCAAGGAAGAATATTTTTAAAACAGGTAAGTACTTGAGAATGATCGTACAAGTGATCAAAACGTCATACCTGTTTTATAAATATGGGTCCTTAATGAAAAGCTGTAACTTGTAATAAAATAAAAAGGGGTCCTTGTTTTCAACCCATGAAAATATATATCCCACCTTTGCAGCGTCGTACCTATATATATACATATACACACACAGAGGCTTAACTAATCAATCTCGTGATATATCTGTTAATTTCCGAAATATCTAGAGTTAAAGTTTTGTTTGAAAATATCGACATTAAAACAGAAATATTAAGCCTAAAGTACAGAAAGATCTTTTTTTAAACGCAAGAAAATAACTTTCTATTGATATTACTTTTTAAACCTTAATAAGTTTAATTGATATTTAAACAGCGATAGATATAAACTCTCAACAGGAGTTTCAAAACTAAACGATATAATCTCTAGATAACAGCTGAAGTTTCAAGCAAATATAATATCGATTTAAACAAAAAATTCAAAACCATCTCTACAAATCAAGTTTAATTCCCGCATTAGTCGGACTACTGAAAGTAACGATGTTTAAAATCAATTTACTTAATTCTCATTGAATTTAATACTCCCTCAGTTGACAAAAACTTTGAAAGAAATTGCTTGTTTTCTATTTGTTATGAAATTATTTTTCTTTGTTTTTACATGTACGGAATGTCATTGTGAAGCAGATTATTTTACTCGTCAAAATTTTTATCATAGTCACGAAAATGTTTACATGCTTCAAAATGTTAAAATGTAGGGTTACGTGCATGGTATTTATGTAAATTCAAGCGCAATCTCAAACTTTCAGTTTCACCAATATACATCTCACTGTAGTGTACATAATTCAGTGCATATAAAACACTTTTGAGTTACAGTTATTTCTGGCGTTCACATAATATATCATTCTCCCAGTAGAACGAATAACGTTTTTTATTTCTCGAATGTAAGCTTTCTCAACCACATTACAGTTTTATTGTAATCATAAAAAGCTATCTTAAATGTCCTAAAAATAGTTCTTATATTAAATAGTATCTAATGGGAATTTATAATGTGCTTAACTTCTCCAATATGAACGCTTACAATGAACAACGAGTTCCAACAAGTACGCGAATTTTTGCTTTATTTACCTTTCTGAGTTCTGTAAATATTCCTTGGCCGTATCAAAACCTTTAACAGTTTACACGTTCGGACTAGTCATTTTTTTTGTGTTGTTTGTTGTTTTTATAATTTTTCCATCCTTCTTTCTGTCACCATGGTAAAATATATTAAAGCACACCTATTTATTAACCAAATTATGAGGAACATTTAACTTTATGTGTATAAGAAGATTACTGTAAACATGTAGGTTTCTGTGAGAACTTACATATTTGATAGGTTGCAGAAATGTCAAAGTTTAATTAAACTATTCAAAAACACAAGGCGTTTGACATTCCTTTCATGGTTATACCGAATACCACGGTTTATACAATTGATTAGAAGGACATAATGTAGATCTGTGGTAATTTGAGTTGTTATAGAAGTGGCTCATCAGCAATTGGAGCACTCAAAGGGAAAAAGGTCTCGGGGTTCAAAAAACCGAGCCCAGAAAAAAATTGAATTACTACAGATATCTTTAGAAATATATCAAGTTACAAACCAATCAACAGGCCAGTTTAGAATAATCAACTTATTCTGTATTAAAATGGCATGACAACAGACTGTCTTCCAATTAAATCATGTCAAAGTTTACTCTGTATAATGCCAACCACTGGAGTGAATTTCTACAATGTATATATATATATATGTGTGTGTGTGTATGGGATATGATATCTATGTCGATAAGTGTTTCTTACCACTATGAATCTTAGACAGTTAGTACACATATCTGACGAAAGATTAATGGCTGCACTTTAAGAATCTGATCAATATGAGCTATGTTTTACGGGTATGTACGCTCTGAATCTCTCCTCCCCATCCACGTCCCTACGTCTTGCTTCACGAGTGAAGTAATGTTATTTCATTTATCTAACTATCGCCGACATTTTACCGAGACATCTCATATGATAAATATCCCTCACCTTCATTTTGTTCAACATGCAGCACGGCTGATCGAAGATATTTTTCATGCGGCTTTAGAATCTACTTTCTTCTCCGGAGATCATATTTAGTAAATTATGTTAGGATGTTCCAAAACGTACATTATTAAACCATTGATATGTTTCAGGAACTGAGATGATTGAAAAAGTAAGAAAAGAAATACGATTACCCAGTCCTGGTTATGACATGAAATTTCTATACATTCTATAAATAAATAAAAAATATTCGTCCAATCAACTATTATTCTATTTATATTACTTTTTACAAATCATATAATACCACAATGAAACGAAGACAAAGAGGTATTTGCTCTGAATCGTAGAAGAAAACAAACAAATTAGACTTAATTTGATAGGTTTAATAATGAAATTTTGCATATACGATAAATATGGTATATTTGTGTTTCTTGTTGTAAAGGAAGGTAGTTTATTGTTTGGTTCCTGTTCAGAAGTAATGTAGTATGTCGTTTGATTCTTTATTCTGAAGTAATGTTTTATTGTTTGGTTCTTTATTCTGAAGTAATGTTTCATTGTTTGGTTCCTGTTCAGAAGTAATATAGTATGTCGTTTGGTTCTTTATTCTCAAGAAATGTTTTATTGTTTGGTTCCTGTTCAGAAGTAGTGTGGTATATTGTTTGGTTCCTGTTCAGAAGTAGTGTGGTATATTGTTTGGTTATTGTACTGTATAAGATAATTAATGTAGACTCAATTTTGCTTGTAACACATTAACTGAGTTATCTATATAAAACAATGTTTAATTAAAAGAGGCAGTTAATATCATTTGGCGAAAAGTAGAATAATTATTTTCATTCGTTCCATTCAAAGCAAGTATTTACGGTTTTGTCACTACACTCTAATCTTATTTAGAAATTCATATGACATAGGTCTATATTATTATGGCTAAATATCACGTACAGTGATGGTGTAATTGTCCCTAGGTTATTTTGTGAATTTGTGTGACAGCCAACACAGCTTGAATCCATACATCATAATGGAAATGCAGAGCAAAATATTATTCTTTTTCATAATATATAGGATATGAAAAGACATAGCCCGCTCGGAAGAAAACTGTTATTATGGTTATGTTTGTGAATCAATAATAGTTTCTTAGTGATAGGATATGAGTGAAGAATACTTTATGAATGCCAGTTTATAATCTTACATTGTTTGTTTTTAGTCGTTCTCTAAACAAAATGAAAAACAGTTATTTGAAGCAAGTAAACACATCTGTTCTTTTTTTTTTTTACTTTAATGTCTCCTCTTGACTTTTGGTTTCAATTTCTTTCAACTTTTGGAACACAACTAAAATAAACCATAAAAGGCCTATGGAAAAGCTGTTACATACTGTAATGGTGACCTTTATCTCTTGGCATTTTTTACTTGGCACAATATTAACTCAAATTACTTTCTTTTCTCAGATACCAGGACTTCAAAATAACAGTAACAGTTGCTTGCTTTCACTTCTATTCAAACCTGTCACTGAAGTCTTTAAAATAATCACTATGTTTCAATCAATATTGCTCAATGTATTGTAATTGCAATAATTTGGTATATGTATCATGGAATTGGACACAATAATTTCCACCAGTGAATATTTCTCTCGTTGTTATCTTAAAAAGGCATTTTTTTTCTGTAATTATCATATAGATAGAATAATTGAATAGCTAACTCGTTTAGCACTCTGTGTTCATTTTGAAAACATTATACAACATAATACTGCATGTAGGTATCCTCAAACTGTGGCCATATCTTCGCGTCTATATAACAATACTGATATCTCATTTGAAAGTGTTTAAACAGATTCAGAATAATGGTAACGTATAGCATTTCATGTTAAGTGTTTTCGAGAAAAAATACAAAATATTACTAAGTCCACACACACTAATAACATCACTTCTAGTTAAGAGAATGTTTATCTACAATAAGCAGAACGTCGACTTGCACTAACATCCTGTAGAGCCCTAAACTAAAGGAACTTGCGGTTGAACTGAAGCTCAAATTATAAAGTAGACTGATTTGTGAGTTAATTACTTCTAATTACTACTTTCGTCTTCTTAGTTCTATCTATGGTCTTCTAACTGTCGTCTTCTTCCAACTATTGCTTCTAGTATTTTACCTGCTGCCTGTAGTATTGTAACTAACTATATTCACCTTCTAACTACTGTTTATAATTTTCTATGTGCTACCTGTAGTCTTCTAACTATTATATGTAGTCTTCTAAATGCTATACAATCTTCTTACTGCTATCTATGGTATTATAACTGTCATATTCACCTAGCACATAGAAAATTATAAACAGTAGTTAGAACCCGTAGTCTTCTAACTATCATATTCATCTTCTAACTACTATTTTTAATCTTCTTTCTCTGAGAGATCTGTTATATTACGTTTGAGACAAAATGTTTTATGAAATATATTTTCAATTGTTTTAAAATTGAAATGCCCTGCATCAATAGTAACGAGCAGCTTGCAAAATGAAAAGTAAGATTTCCATTTCTTGACTTTTTTTATTTTTATTTATAATACTTTGTGTATAAAAAATAGCATTTACAGTAAACAAATCAAACCAGTTTGGTCAAACATTTAAATTTACAATTGACTTTAAAGCGTATAGACATCAAGAACATCGTACGTCCAGTTAACAGCTTCTTATGAAATTTTATACAAAAAGAAAGTTTTTTTAATTAAAAAAACATCTATGACTTAGAACATTGCAAATGTTTCACTTTCAAATTGTAAAGCACAAAAACATATTATCTGTACGTGTACTTATATTAAACATCAAATGGGAAAACCTTATACCGTTCATATCCACATTATAAGTACGGCTAATGTACTTTTGTCTTATGGAGAATTGCTTATGCCGTTTCTTGGAAATCTTGGGTGAATACAATGTATTCGCGTTATATACTAGGTGTGGTTATTTAAATCATTCCTTTCACTTAGCTCCTATTTTAACAACATGCTGATCAAATAGAAGATTGAGTAGTGTAATTTATTTTTAAGATTTGGAGTGGACATTCCCATTTTATTTATTTTAACAGTAGTATTTATTTACCTATGTAGGTTAGATTGTGTTATGCTGTTCCCACAGACACTTGACCGTTATGGGAGCTGGAATTCCAACTGCACGAAATAAGTTTTAGTTTTCACTCCAGTGAGATATTTATAACAATCTACTTTATTAATATTTGCTTTATTACGAGGAACCACCTTTCCATAACTGGTGCAGTAGGTGCCAAATAATTATTGTAGATATAGGAAGTGTAGGCTTAAACACCCACATCTGCTATTAGTTTAAAGTTATACTTCTTCACACTAAAATATAGATTAAATCTAATAAGCAGTGTATCCCTCACCGTGCGTGGTCCTACTCCTGCAACTACCTCTCTTATCAATAAAAAGTTTACTATTCGTACGTTGCACTTAATACCAGTTGGCGCCAAACATGCTCGTTCCTTCAGCCATAGGGGCGTTATAATGTGATGGTCAATCTTACTATTCGTTGATAAAGAGTAACCCAAGAGCTAGCGGTGAGTGCTACTGACCAGTTGCCTTTCTTGTGGTCAGCAGTTCAAAATTAGTGGCAGTGGCAGATAACCTTAGTAACTTTGACATAAACAAGCATTTTATACCCTAGCTAAATTTTGTCTGCTCTACATGTGACTCTTTTTATTTGGAATTTTATAGAAACATAAATATATTTATTTATAAAAATAGAAGCAAATTTTCGTTAATTTCAACATCTAAGGGAGGAGAAAATAATTCAACAACACTTCCTTACTCTGGTGATTTACTATAATTTCAGATTGCATGGCCATGTAAGGAAACACTTGTGTCGTTATGCGTCCTTATGAATATATATATATGAATACATTTAATTTTCGTACGTCAAGTGAAAAAATATGTATGTCATATATAACTATATATATATATATATATATGCATGTTATAAGTACAGGTTATATTTTACTGTCAAAATTACAAGTACTTTCTCTTCAGATGCATAAATACAGTTGTTTTTTCCCATCAAAGCCGTAAGACTACAAGTTATAAAAACAGCTAACACTTTAATGTCAAAGTAATAAATGCTGTTTCCGTAAGAATACAGGTTAGAAAGGCAACTAATACATTACTGTCAAAACACGAGTACTGTTTCTTTAAGAAAACAGGTTATAAATACATCTAATACATTAATGTCAAAGTAATAAGTGCTGCTTCCGTAATAATACAGGTTATAAAAACAGCTAATACATTACTGTCAAAACCACGAGTACTGTTTCTTTAAGAAAACAGGTTATAAATACAGCTAATACATTAATGTCAAAGTAATAAGTGCTGCTTCCGTAATAATACAGGTTATAAAAACAGCTAATACATTACTGTCAAAATCACAAGTACTGTTTCCGTAAGAATAAAGGTTAGAAAGACAGCTAATACATTAATACCAGAGTAAAAAAAAGTGCTATTTCCGTAAGAATACAGGTTAGAAAGACATCTAATATATTACTGTCAGAGTAATAAGTACGGTTTCCGTAATAATACAGGTTATAAAGACAGCTAATACATTACTGCCAAAATCATAAGTGCAGTTTCCGTAAGAAAGCATTATAACAGCGTTAAATATTTTACTGCCAAATTTATAAGTTCTTTTCCATATGTACGTAAGCTATAAAAACGACTACTTTTCTGTCAAAGCGATAGACATTTTTTGTTTTGTTTTTCCCCGTAAGAGAGCATGTTATAAGGATGAGTAATACTTCACATAATGAATAAATAATTATAGCACAGGTAGAGCTGTGCTTTTCCGTAGAATAAAAAGTGCTCACAATGAGTATAAGCAAGTTACGAGTATTCCAGTTGTTTTCTTATTTATAGAGCGTATTACAGACATTGTGTCATATATATAAAAAAACAATACCCAATGTATTACGTTGCTTCGTTTTTCTAGGAAAACTATACTAATAACAAACTGTTAATTATACATCAGTATTTTATATAGAAGAGCTATGAAATCAATATACGTGGTTTTTATAATTGTTATTCAAAAGCAGTTCCAAAATGCATTTGTAGAACCTTCGAAATCATTTGACATATTGCGAATTGTTTGTTTTGAATAAGCAAAGAATATGATTGATCTTTGTTTATAATGATATTATTTTTGTTTAAGTAGATATAAACCTCGCCTCAGTATCAAATTAAGTTCTAATTAATCTATCGCGTTTGATTTTTCTTTGTCTCCCAGTGAGTCAGCGGTAAGTTTACGGACTTACAACGCTAGAATTCTGGGTTCGATTCCCTGCGGTAGATAGAGTAAATAGATCAATGTGGCGTTGCACTAAAAAGAAAACAAGCAACAACAAACAATTGTTTTTTTTTACTCAGTTAGACCGGGCGTGCTCTAGTGGTCGGCGTGCCTGGGTTGTAAGTTCGAGGATCTTATTCGAGCCCGTTGCCGTAGAAACGTGCTGCATAGTTTAGGGCCAAGGGCGAGCTCTAAGAATGAGGGTTTGTTTGTTTGTTTGTTTGTTTTTAATTATGCACAAAGCTACACAAGGGCTATCTGTGCTCTGCCCACCACGAGTATCGAAACCCGGTTTCTAGCGTTGTAAGTCCGCAGACATACCGCTGTGCCACTGGGGGGCAAGAATGAGGGCCAAATTGCACTATTATATGCGATAAAAGTAGCTCAAAAGTTGGCGGTGAATTTTGTTGACTAGCTTTCTTGCCTCTAGTTTATCACTTCAAAACTGGGATATATGCGCAGATGGCCCTTTTAACTAGTTTTGCACAAAACAACTAAACAAACATGACTTCACTGAGTTTATCACAAAATATTCTCGTAACACAAAATTACATAAGATCGTTATCTGCGCAGGGTATCTAACTTTGAAATTTAGTTTTGTGGACTTCCACAGACTCACCCCTGACCCACCGTGAAACTAGTAAAGTGAAATACAATGTATAATATAACAAACATTGACACGAAATTTCTAAGAGGAGAAAACTAAGAATAAAAATAATTTTTCGAGTAACTCAACGATTCTGCTATCGTTCTTTTCTTTTTTAAGAGAGAGAAAGACTAATATGTACATATTTATACCACCAGAGATAGTCCAGTCACTTCAGTGGTTTCCTTGCCGGTTTGTATATCAGTAATTCCATGGTTCGAGACGTTATACCACTGACCATTATTCGCATTTTTTAGTTGTGAGTGAGCTACAGTCAGTCCTGTTAATCGGTACAAAGCCATTGTGGAAACGACCATACATGAACCCTTGCAGGTCTCTGAACTGGCCACTTAACGCATGCGCACATAGAATGCTGTTCAGGTTAAAAATACTAATTCCCATAATAGCCTAAATAGGAATGAATAGTCTTACTTTATATAAGATCAAATAAACGACAGATTTTCTAAAATTAATAATACATGTTTATTAACTTTGTCAAAATATATTTTATTGAAAATCTACGCAATATATATATATATATATATATATATATACGCAATAAAATATATATCTTTCAATATATACGCAATAAGATATGTATCTTTCAATATATATATATATATATACGTAATAAAATATATACCTTTCATTAGAATAAAAACTGAAACTTTAAAGATACATTAGATAACAACAAAATTATAAATAAGACATTATACTCGAGGTATCAAAAAGTAATATTCTAAGCTAAGCTGTTATAGATTTCAAGGGCATTATATATGTGTAAGTGTGTATAAATATATATATGTATATATATATATATATATATTCAAAGCTCCATATGCGCATTTGCCTTATTTTGCGTATCCATTTACAAACTAAAAATAAAACTAAGATGTTATGTGAGTCTATGCGTGGAGACCTTAAATATTTTGTTTGATTTGCTCTTTCATGTTCTTGATGATAGTAGTGCTGTTATCAAACCAAAGAAAAAAAAATCGAGAAAGAAACATCACGCCACCGAAACTTTCCCAAACAAAATCGCTTTATCAATTCAAACAAAGTACCACATCGATTTTAGCATCAGAGCACTAAGCTTTTCTTTTTATGTGTGTGTGTGTGTGTGTGTGTCGGCTTTTGTCTTTTAGTTGTTGTTGTTTTCTCGCCAGGTTTCTTTCATACGTGTCTGTTGGCTACTTTTGTATATTGGTATAACAAATGTGTTCGTTTTCAAATAAATATCATTGGAGAAAGATTATATATATATAACGCCTGTGATATATAAGACAGTAAAAAATATATATATAAATGTGGTAGTCTCTGCAAAGCTTGTTTCAATCGTTTTTACTTTCATCTACAACTTCTTTTTGTTTATCGCCCGGTGAGAATTGTTTGTATATACATATATTTATATGTACTCTAGCAAAGAAATTGTTTCATGCAATGATGTTTGTCAGCTGTTGAACCTATATAATAAAAATACTCGAAAGAAAATGTTATTTTTCTTGTGTTTTAATAATTTGTTTAAAAGATTGAATGGTATTTATTTATTTATATGTCAAATCGCAATCTGCTGGTCGCGGGTTAAAATCCCCGTCACACCAAACCTGGTCGCCCTTTCAGCCGTGGGGGCGTTATAATGTGACGGTGAATCCCACTACTCGTTGGTAAAAGATTAGCCCAAGAGTTAGCGGTGGGTGGTGATGACTAGCTGCCTTCCCTCTAGTCTTACTGCTAAGTTAGGGACGGATAGCGCAGATAGCCCTCGTGTAGCTTTGCGCGAAATTCAAAACAAACAAACAAACAATTTAATGTCGTGTTTAAAGTGCCGCGAATACTTGTGTCCGTGAATTGTTGACAAAATTACCTTAAATTTCCTGACAACGTTATATAAGATAAAGGACCAAATCATGCTTTTTTCTCTATATTATCTATTGTTTGTTTGTTAAGCGCAAAGCTACATTATGGGCTAGCTGTCTTCTGACCCATCGCAGGTATCTAACTCCGATTTTTAGCATTTTAAGCCCTCAGGGGTTTACCTAATGAATTACTGCGTTATCTTATTATTTCCAGCACCCAAGTGTTTAGAAAATACTCTAAATTTATCTTACAGTGAAATATCTAAAATTTCATTCTGGTTCATGAATAAGTCAGATTCAATTTTCCAAAGTTTCTTCACACGTTTATCATACTTTTACACTGAAGAACAAAGGAATAAACGTTATAAAAATTGTTGGGATAGTTACGATACAGGGTAATATAATTTTTAATGTTATCTTATGTCTTACCAATAAAACGATTGTTATTGTTGTTAATGCAGAAAAAAAAGTGAATCAGAATCACTCGTTTAGTACATGTATTAAAGTTTGTACATTTTATGTATATTCGGATTTTTCTGCTTTCTATTTAATTTACGAATAAATACACACTTTAAGACAGTAAGAACAGCAGGGAATGATTAATTAGCTATATAAGACTTCACGTAGATGATGAAATACGACATTTGTGTGGCAACAAGAGACCTATTTTTAAACATCTGTGTTATTTTATCTAATTATTTCACTTCAGAGAAAAATCATTAAAACATATATCCATGAGCGTGATAAAAACGTTATAATGCAATTCCATGTTTGCTTTCTGGCAACGGTTAGCCATACATCACAAACATGAACACACACTCACACGTGCAGAGATTTATAGCGACAGATGGTGCTGACACTCTGGCAGTATATGTCTGAGAAACTACAAGTAATTAAACGTAACGAAATGAAAACAATGTCGTGTAGTTTTTAGATTCGAAAATCATAAAACATACAGGTGAAACTCCACCTAATTCCAAGGAAACAGTCTATGTGTATTACGTTCTGAATTTTATCTATATAATTGTTACTTTTTCGTAATTCTTAATGCTTATCGTCATTTTTGCATGATTAATTTCGAATAAAAAATTATCTTGAATAAGAAAAGAAATGGCGTCCGTCATAACGGGCATAAAAAATATTGTTCTACGTACCTGAAGGCCGACATTTAATATTACAAAATGTTTTAGACTTATATCATATTTCGACACCGAACACGCTTGCTTTTTCAGCAATGAGGTGTTAGACTGCGATGCTCAATCCCACTATTCGTTAGTAAGAACTAGCCCAAAAGTTGGCAGTGGATGGTGTTGACTAGCTGCCTTTCCTCTAGTCTATCACTTCAAAATTGGGAACGAGTACTGCAGATAGCTCTTGAGCAGCTTTGCTCGGATTTCAACAAATAAACAAAACTGCTGATTACCACAGGAGATTCATGAATTAAAATAGAGCTATTTTGTGAAATAAAGTGCTTCATTAGGCCAACATTGACAGATTCACTTACATGTGAACAAACAAGCACCAAAATATGACTGAGTTTAATTCAATTCTATATTTTTGCTCATTTGGCAATTTTATGTTCAATAAATAACCTAAGTTTTTAAAGCGTCATCTATTGATTCCCCCTATCAACTATTTAGCGAGATCCAACGAGATCGTCAAATGTGGCGTTTTGTAACAGTGTTCGTAAATGTATTTTATAATGCATTTTGTATATAAAAAAAATGCTACTTAATTTAAATATCTATTGTTACAATACTTAATATGAAAAGTCAAAATTATTTTTGTACTTCTCATAATGTAATAATTTCTTTGAGATACCTTGGGCCGGACATAGGCTAGTGGTTAGTATAATGGGCTGTAAATTAAATGGTCGAAGGTTCGATACCAGATACTACTATATGTGTTTCGCACTTTTAACTGTAGGCGTGTTAGAAAATGAATATAAATCCCCTTATTCAATTCAAAGATCTGGACAAAGCCTTTGTGACTACGATTACTACTGGCTGCCCTCTTTTTGATCAGTAGTTCTAAATTACGGACGGCTACACCTGAATCCTAGTAGTAGTATCCGATCTAACTGTTTAACTCATCATGCTCTTGCATCCCATAAGATACTGTTCAATCAAAGTCTACAAACACAATACAAAAAATACCCGTTATTGTAAATTATCAGTAACAGCTTTCATTGCACTTGGGATGAGAAATACCTCAAAACTCAAAGTGACTAGTGAGTTGATATTTTTATCAAATAATATGGAATTTCATTCCAAAAGAAAAATATGTGTTATTCCAAGTAAAGTCGAGAGTATTCTATTTGTGTTTGTAGACATCCTCCCTGTGGCCAAAACGATATGTAAAGTTATAGAAAACCAAATCAGTTGTATAAGTAATATTATAAGAAGAACAAAAAAAATGTGTTAGAAAAGAAGGAATGTATTAAAACCGGGACAATGAATGTTTCGTTTTCTTATATTTTTCTTTATAAATAATCAGTCGTGAATTGCACCAGTATGAAATATTAAGGTTTGGTAAATGCTACTATCTGCGCTTAACATAAATGTTCAATAAACTGTATCACTGATCAAAACATTAGTTGTTCTTTTTTTAAAACGACGTGCTATTTACTTAAGCCTTCCAACTTTAAGGCTCAGATTGTGTTAACTAAGAGATATAATACTTAGATGAATTTGATTCTCATTGATAATTGGTTGTTTATATGATACTACAACACGTTGGGTACATTACATTAAAACAAGTTTGATTAGACAAATCAACAAATCCCGTGACAACATCATCCGATATAGAGTCTTGGTGGAACGGCATATATCAAAACTATATTTTGACATTGTTTGCTCTTACGTCGGTATTGCGATGCCACAGAAAAGTGATCGCTTATGGGAAGGATATTAACAGCCCTTTCCGTCGCAAAATATTCATATGCTCAGTTGTACGTTGTTATGTTCAAAACACATCCGTCTTCCCTTTCCCTTACCATATGTCTAGTGTCCGAGACAACGACTTCTCAGTGCCCGTTTAAACACTCCGATCGCACAGGAATTTATAGACACGGTGTCCGTCGAATTGACCGGCATATATTCGTGTGGAAGAGTATGAATACATGTTTAGTTTTTCAGCTGCTTGAGAAACGCGACTGTTGAACGGACATGTCACTGAAATAGCTTGTATACAGGTGAATTGTGTCGTTTTTCTACACGAAGACCCTTCTTGAATATTTGCGTATTGTTGTCTGAGATACGTATACAGTTTTTGACACTAATTGTTGTGTTCGCGGATTCTCACTTCGCTTACTACGACTGAGGTACGACTTGTTGTGGGTCTCTTTCTGGATGGTCCTTGTTTCCCAAGCTGATCCATATTCCATTGTTTTATAATGTCATAAGTACAATGAATATTCCCCATCTTGTACACTCTAAATCCCTAATCTTAACACACTTTTATGACCGGAACTTCACGCAATGTAAACTGCGCTGCAAACCTGCTGTCCAAATACACAGTCGTCCAATAAAGCATGACCGAATGTAGTGACACGGATTGTAATGACGAAGTGAGAATCCAAAAATCGTTTAAAACAATGTTTTTGACATCAACAATAAGTCATTCGTGGATTAACGCCAGATGTTTTAACTCAGAATCAACTTAATCTCGTAAATATTTAAAACATGTTAACGAAACTGATTAGCTGAATAAAATTTTTAATAAGAAGGTTATTTTTCTTCACATATGGTCAAGTTCAATATTCTGGGAAACTCATAAGGATTTATTAGACGTTTGATAACTGATGGAAGTCAGTCTTGTAAGTCCAAGTAAGATTGAAAACGCACATGGAGGCTTTTAGTATTATAAATGTCATAATCATCTGTACTCTCACGACTCGAATAGTATTGCTAAAACTCACTCACTTGCAATGCACTTAATTTTGGAACAAACTTTAAAACAGAATGTCTCTATCAATCTTTACTATATATTCGAAGTTATTATAACTGAACTAGTTTAACTGCAGCAGGTTAGTTTGGATATCTGCGCAAAACTACACAAGATAGACCTGTCTGTAGATTTACGAGAAATCCTGTAAAAAAAGGTTTGTTTAATTTCGGATCTTCGCATAAAGCTATTCAAGTGTTATCTGCGCTAGTCATCCCTAATTTTGAACTGATATATTAGAAAGAAAGCACATAGTCAGTAGCACCCACCGCCAACTCTTCAGATAGTGGAATTATATCTTCACTCTTATAACGCGAAGTGTGGAACGCGATTTGTTTTTTTATTTTGGGGTAACAGGACAAGAACCATGGACTGTCAGATCCGCAGTTCGGAACGCTAACGATTAGGCTACGCCTAGCCATAACTGGCACACAGTTGTTCATATTTATGTAGCAGTTTCAAAGAGCAGTTATTAAGCCTAGAAGCCTTGAAATAGCCTTCACTATATGAAGGAATACAACGTTTTAACTGGCGCAATATGACATTTAACATCATTATGAGACTGATAATTTAAAGCACATTATTATTTACTGTATAAATACGGGTTTCCAGTACACATTGTCCAGTCTAAGATTCTCTCTCAATACGACCGCCCAGAGACACAGCGGTATGTCTGCGGAATTATAACACTAGAAACCGGGTTTCGATACCCGTGGTGGGCAGAGCACAGATACCTCATTGTGTAGCTGTGTGCTTAACTTCAAACAAATTCTCAATACGATATCTCGTCAGTTCGGCCGTATTACAACCTAGAAAGTTTGCAGCGGTATACAATAAAGAGAAACTCAAAATATTATCATATACTCTTCTGTTTTTTTACTGAAAACTCATATTGGATCAATAAATATTGTTATGAAATAAAGTAATATTGTTGTTCTTCAAAATTTATAGTGTTTTTTTTTTTTTTTTAATAAACAAACTAGTTTAGTTGGAATCAAGTTATCATTCATTTACTAAGCGGTTTTAAAAAACCATACTTATTCTAATAAGCTTCAAGTTTGAGAAAAAATGTATTCGCTATATACCCATATATATATATATATTTAATTGGACTTTTTCTAGAACACTTTGCTTGGAAAAAGGCTTTTTTATAAAGTGGCCAAATAGTTTCTAACAATTGTACTGAATTATTGATAGTAGTGATAGTTGGAACCTTATCAAATATCTTATTACTTCTCTATTATAATTTTCTAGCAATCCCGTGCTTATGAAACCTGGAATTCCTTTTCATTCAGTATCAAACCTTTAAATTCATGTCAATCCGTATAGAGTGTTGCTGTCCGTAGACGTGCTGTTAACAATATCTTGGACGTGCCAACTGCCACAAAATTATAGAAACAGAAATGAATAAAATTAAAATGTAGAATGTTACTGTCCATAGACGTGCTGTTAACAATATCCTGGACGTGCTAGCTGCCACAAAATTAAAGAAACAGACATGAATAAAATTAAAATGTAGAATGTTACTGTCCATAGACGTGCTGTTAACAATATCCTGGACATGCTAGCTGCCGCAAAATTATAGAAACAGAAATGAATAAAATCAAAATATATAGGGTGTTACTATCTGTAGACGTGCTGCTAACAGTGTAACGGACATGCCAACTGCCACAAAATTAATGAAACAGGGATGAATAAAATTAAGATATCGAGTGTTACTGTATTAATAATTTCCATTGTATTTTGTTCAAAAATCTACCCCAATAAAGAAACGTTTGTTATCTCACGTGAATAATCAGTTGATAAACATATTTTACAACATAAGGCGAACCTTAGATGTAAGTTTAGTATAGTGATATGATAATATTCAATTGTGTTCCTCAGAGTTAGCGTGAAATGTAATCTGAGATATTTATAGGTTGGTGCTATTCGAACAAAGTTCAAGTGGTAAACGCATACATTTGCTAACCTCTTAGGAAAACCTGATAATGTAACGGTCGTTACATTCAGAGGTTGTTTTCATATTGCAAGAGAGCTTAAAAGCCAGGAAAAATAATTTGTGATGGGCATTTCCATAAAAAGATAGGAAAAACATTTCGCAATGGACATTCCTATAAAAAGATAGGAAACACATTTTGTGAAGAGCATTACCATATAAAGATAGAAAACCCATTTTTTTGGTGACCTTACCATAAAAAGAAGATGGGAAAACATTTCGTAATGGACATTACCATAAAAAATATAAACAAAGATTTCGTAACGGGCATTACCATAAAAAAATAGAAGAAAAAAACATTTCGTAATGGACATTACAATAAAGAATATAAAAAACATTTCCATTGCTATAAAAAAGATAAGAAAAACATTTTGTAATGGACATTACTATACAGATAAAAGAAAAACATTTCGTAATAGGCATTACCATAAAAAAATGGGAAAACATTTCGTAATCGACATTACCATACAAAGATGTATTTTTTTAACTTCTCAGTATACAGACTCATTTTATTACATTACAGTGCCATGATGATAATCTCCAAGACATGGTTCTAAGCAGTTCTGTTATGTGTTTCCTTCCATAAACCTGCAGATCCTAATAAAATTCGTGAACTTTTGAAATATTGTCCATTTATTACTAGGCTGCAGCACACTCTTTAGCCTAAAAGTCCGTCAGCATATAAATATCTATTTATAAGCAAAACACTCACTAATGTCTATTGTTCTACATTTGAAAAATATATTTGTTTTATAAAACCTCTTGATAGTTATGTGTTCCGGAAACTTTTCTGATAGAGTGAAACTACCTGGAGCTGAAATGAAACTTAATTTATAAACATAGAAAGAAAAACTTTCTCTTATTTGCCTAGTTTTATTACAGGGGATGTATTTGTCTCATAGCTTGCCATTAAAAGTATTTTTACAAGTACACATATAAACTGTGCCTCTTTGAATCACAATTTTCAAACAGTTTGTTCCTCTTTCGTTTTCAGAATTAGCTAAATGAGTATTTCAGTTAGATCATGTTTGAAATATACAAATTAAGACTCTAAACATGAATTGTTATACCATTCAAACATGCCATTATCTTTCTACTGAAACAATATCTCACTCAAATAGATCACAATCTTTCTACCGAAATAATGTTTCATCCATTTATACGCAAAACACGTCTCGTTCAAATATATTGGTATCTTTCTACTAGAATAATGTCTCACATGCAGCATTTATAAGTAGAAACTCGAAATAAATTACTTTGTATGTTAATTAATCGCGTTTTTCTTTCCTTTTTTTTTATTTCATTTCCCCCTCCGAGAACTTAGCAGTAATTCCCAAGGTTTACGGCGGCAAAAACTGGGTTTCGATACCTTCGGTAGGCAGAGCACAAATAGCCCATTGTGTAGCTGCCCGACAAAACAAACTTATTCACATACTCAATTTCTTCTAGCAATATGAAAATAAAAACATGATTGCGTATTTTGGTGAAGAAAAGCAAAAAAGATAAATATTCAATACACCACTTAAGTCAAAAACAACTAATTTTGGTAATGTATACATCATGCATCCTATAGAAAGCCGTTTCCCTTCAGTTTTGGGATGGTTCTAGAATTACTATCACTTGAAAGGCATCCGTTCCGCACATGAAACCGCACCTAGTGGACTTTTAAAATGTTTCCAAAACTTGATCTTTAAAAAAAAAATTTCATCAACAAGATTGTTATATGATGTACAGCTAAAGGATACACTATTTCGATAAAGGGAGTCTTTTATGTTCCACATCAGAGCAGTAAAATTCGCGTAGATGAGTATTCAAGACAAAAAAGGCGCTAAGAAATCTCACAAGAAAATCAAATCCAACGCCCTAAATAATAAAGTAAATGCTATAATTACGAAACAGAACTCTCCAACCCAAAACTCATGATAAGAAGTTTGGAGACATATCTCGAAATCAACGAGCGATTTTCATGAAAAAGGTGATCTAAGAATCTGGGATCCCTTTTGATCGTATACCTTTCAAGTCCTCTACGAAGCTCCAATGGGCATTTGCACCTTTAGTAGGCTTAAGCATGCGCTTGGAAGATGTTAGCCCATTCGTAAAAAGCTGCACAACAGATGGGAGAAGACACTAATTATAATAAGCCTGATCTCATGAAAACATCGCCAATTGTTAAAAAAGAAGAAATAAATAAGTTATGATCGTTGTAGAAAATACTGTATTCATAGAAAATTTAACGAACTTGATGGTCTTTTCAAAAAGATACAAATGATTTTTGGTATTATTCTGTAAAATAAATTAATCTAAACTGGAAAAGATTTGGAAGCCATCATTATTTTTACCACTTAACCCTATGATCTTATAAATTACCTTAACCTTCATCTTAAGTTTCATTTACGTTTGGGATCCATACTGGAGAAAATATAGCGAAGTGGTAAAAATAAGCACTATTATCTTGAAATTGGGAATTTTCAGCCTTGATCTCTGAGAAACAAATTCTTAGAAACATTTATATCATACATTTATTATAGCATAAACTAAGTAAAAAATTATGGTCATACATTTAAAAGTTTTCTATAAAGTTTGCTATCAGCGCTTCAGCTACCGCTGTGATCATAGTGTACACAGGACTTTAAAACCTCTGTCAATCTATAAATTTGGCAATCATACCACACAAATGGATTTTTGCTCAGAAGTATTGCAAATAAACTTTAAGAGATTAGAAAATCTCTACCGCCAAATCACTGCCGCTTTCATAATATCTGATTATTCTCAAAAGTTGCTTGAAATAAAAATCTTAGACCAAAATCATCACTTAAGTTCTTGCTCAGGATTATTTCAACACGTTATCTTTTTTAGGTGACGTCAGCCAAGAATATTTGCTATACACAAACAGCACGTGAAATGGCTTCCATTTTAGAAGACACATTATGTTTTCAGTCTTACTGATACGTATATAAAGTGTTATTTCTACATCGACAAGCGGTTGAAAGTGTTTTTGTTTTAGTTAGTGTATTTTTGGGGGGGAGGCTGTTTTAGTTAGTGTATTTTTGGGGGTGAAGGCTGTTTTAGTTAGTGTATTTTTGGGGGTGAAGGCTGTTTTAGTTAGTATATTTTGCACATAAACACCTATAGTTTCTTTTTAAGCACAGTATTGCAGATCGACTCTGTTACTGTATAGATTCCAATTTTTTTGTTTTTTTCGGGAGAGCATTGTGTTAAGTATTTTTACTAATCCAGATTTACATAATATATGTACCTCACACAGTCAAAACAAAAGCATACAAATTACAATCGTTATGTGTACTTATTTTTCTTTAAGGACGAGGTAACTGCCCTAAATGGATCTAGCGAGAAAACAAATGTTTTTTCTTCTTTTTATACCGTTCATTACTTTGTTCTGCCTAGTTTCTTCTTCTACGTATTTCTTAATATTTTGCACATAACAAAAAAAGAACTATTCAATATACACATACAAGTCCAAATTATCTTCCCTATCATAAAACACCTGTACTCAGAAGGGGAGTTCAAAGGCCTGTAATGATTCATAGATGTCCTGACGTACCGATGAAGCTCCTCCATGATCGCAATTACCACGATAGCTACACCAAAGAGGCCCACACTAGAAAACAAACCTTTTTAGGACACCCGCCCATGGTACCTAAGTATTTATGCCACGTTTGGTCCTACTATCTTGTAAGTGGGAGATAGGAACATAATTTCAAACATGGAGCAGCTCAACGTAAGCAATGTTCAGATGATCTATAACCTTTCAAAGAAAGAAGGGGAAAAGATTTTCAGAAGTTGTTACGTTATGGCATCTCATAAACCATAATCCTGGTTACGCTCCTAAATTGGAGCCCTGATCAGAAGGAGAGCAACCAGCCAGAAGTACCTGCCACTACACGGACTTTGTCCAGCTCTTTGAACCTCAGAGTGGAATTAGTGCCCTTAATTCTAATGCAAAGCGTGTTTAAAGATATCACGTTTCTAGCCTTGGACCGTTCAATCCGCAGACCGGCACGATAACCAATAAGCCACACCTCACTCGATTTGTATATAGACGTAAAGCCACACATCTTATGAAGGTAGCATGTGCAGATGTGTGTTTTTATTTTTGTTTTTAGATTGAAATATTAAAGAACAAGGAACTTAATCCAATAACTAATTGTTGGTTATTTTGAAATATGGCAATAACGCTTATAATATAATGACTCTGTATGTTATCTTGACAACAAGGACAAATTATGCGTTTTCTTTTCTCAAGCTAAACCACGATACTATTATTGCGTAAAAGATATGTTTATAGATTTGACTGGAGTCAAAGATATATTATTGATGCAGACAAGCAGACACCACAGCGTCAGTATCGATAAAATAATACATTAATGATGACGACATCCGGGTATAACATCCCTTTTGTATGACGGAAATGTTACAAACAAGGTAGTTGAAACAGAAAACAAGCCACTAACACGCTAGAAGCAAATATCTTTCAACTAAAAATATAATTTATATGTATTTATATATAAATGTATTGATGTAGTGGCATTAATGGTATTTGCAACATATTGCATAAATATGAATGTATAAAAATTATATACACATACATATTAGTACTCGTATAATTAGAAGCTTCAGTGGTAATGAATTCCTTGTATAAATCACGAATCTGCCAGTTATTTTGTATAATACGTATTACTTTGACATGTAGTTGGTAAGATATTAAATTATCATTAGAAGCTAATATTTTTTAATCGGAATATAGATTCATATATATAGCGGGTTAAGTGTTATCAGTCTCTGAATTGAAGTTGAGTATGTTATATTAACACGATTTTGGTACGTCACCACATCTTTACAGTCCACGTCGCTACGTCCGTAATTCTGTCTGACAACTAAATAATTTTTCCATTTCTTCATGCAGAATTTGTGGTATGTTCACATCGTTTCTATACATTCTGTTCCTTCCAAATCGCAATGAAAACATTAACAGAAAGGTCATTAACTCGAAAGGTCTACGAGTTTCGCACGTCCTCAAAACTCATTCAATCGATCTACATAAATCAAATTGATAAGAACTTTGCAGTTTTACGAAACCTATTTGACACCTCTCGGTGGTACATGAGTTAGCGATCTTTGTCAGTTTACGAATAATTCAATACGCCATCGAAACCTATTTGACACCTCTCGGTGGTACATGAGTTAGCGATCTTTGTCAGTTTACGAATAATTCAATACGCCATCGACTCCTCGCTGAAGTTTGCGAGTATTTGAGATAATGTAGAAGGAAAGCTCTTTCCATTCCAAACTTATAAGATAGTGTGAAATAAAAAATAACAATACTCGGTTTAAACGCAACAAAGCTTCAATAACAAGGCACAGTTGGATAAGACATATTATAATTGAGCTTTTATGTCTTTACGGGGTTTCTAGAAAGGTGTAAAAGCCATAATTTATGTAGATCATAACTATGTTTTAGCCTATTCGTGACGGTAGACGTTGGGTGTAATGAATGAAAAGTCATCTGTTTAGATAAGCGACGACAAAAAATATGTTTTTCTTTTATGACTTACTTTATCTATAAAATCACCCATGGTGTCACGAAGATTGGTTATTCTCTTCACTTGGACCATCAGCTATTTTGTTATCATACTTGCATTAAAAAAAGCAATGAACAAAACATTTCTTCGAGTATATCTTCTGAGTAAAAACTCAGGTTTCAATTAAAACCTCAATTTTAATACAGTGATTGAAATACATACAACTCTTTCAGGTTGGTGGAGTTGAACAGTAATAAAAACTGTTGCTGTGTTCAGTAAAATCTGCAATTCTAATAGATTTTTAAACATAATCGCTAAAGTTTTCGAATGAACGAATCAAAAAAATTTTACTCTAAATTTGGAAGTACAATACAAAGATAACTTTAGTTAAGCCTATTTCGTGTTCGTTACAACAATAATTTTATGATAATTGAATTTATAATAAAGGTATTTCTTGGCTTTATTTGTGATTGTAAATGAAACTCTTAAGCCACATAAATATCTTATATATCTTTTTTTTTTACACATTTTGCACATAAATTATTTGTACCGACACACACACACACATATATATATACATAAATACATATGGAGTGTTCTGTGAACAGTTTAGAGGAGCCTTGTGAGCTACGTATCTTCAACCCTATAACTTGTTTAGATGTGAGTACTTATAGATTCGTTTATTTGTCTTTTGTTTGTATGTAGTTAAGCACAAACTACATAAAGGGCTATCGGTGGTCTGCCCACCATAGGTATCGAAATCCGACTTCTAACGTTGTAAGTCCACAGACATACCACTGTGCCACTTGGGAGGGGGGGGGGCTATATATTAGTGATGATAAAATTTTCTCACGAACTTCTGCTATATATTAACCTACGTTATATCAATAAAATTACATCGGTATCTCTGACAGAATCGACCTGGAATAACCTGGTGGATATAACGCTCAACTCACGATCTGGGGGTGGCGGGTTCGATTTCCTTACCGATTACGCTTGTTCTTTCATCCGTGCATGCGTTATAATATCATGAACAATCCCACTTTTAGTTGCTAAAGAGTAGCCCAAAAGCTGGCGGTAGATGGTGCTGTCTAACTGTCTTCCTTTTAGTCCATCACTTCTAAATTAAGGACGGCAAGCGCAGTTAACACTCGAGTAGTTTTGCGGGAAGTTTCACAAGACAAACTAACTAACAGAACTTTCTGAACCTATAACTGTCTATAAGTGCATTATAGCAATGTTAATCCTTTACGGACTACGGTGATCCCGGTGTCTCAGCGGAAGGTCTTGTAAGCTTACGACGAGAAAAATCGGGTTTCGATACCCCTGGGAGGCAAAGCACAGATAGCCTATTGAATAGCTTTGGCTTAAAAACAAACAAACAAATTGCACAGTTTGAAAAACATTACCGTTTCCTTAACTTTCTGGTTATTGGTTCATAAACTTATTACTTTTTCCTGCAAAAATTGGAAAAGGCAAACTCATAATCACAGTTCTTATTAAAGGAAATATTACATGGCCCAGGTATGGAAACGTAGCATAAAAATAAATACACTTTTCGTCCGTTTTCTTAGATGCAAGAAAACACCTTTTTTGTAACTAATTTTATCAATATTTTTTTGTAATTAATTTTATCAATATTTTAAGGTGAAATAAAGCAATCAAAACGTAATGCGTAAAGATCTTGCACTTTGTTTTAACATTTTAGGAAAAATTCGATTAAAATGAGTCAATTTAAATGCAAATTGTCTCAAAAAGTTTTAAACAGAAAAAAATAATATTTGTTTCTAAAAAAAAAGTAGTAACTATGGATTTTTAACAGTATTTGTGTTATTTTTATTATCAGAGAAATCTCTGAAAATTACCAAAAATTTAAATCCTATAAGTTATCGAATGAAAAAAAACAAAAAACTTTAGAAATTGCACATTGCATGATTTGGGCTTAAGAGAACCATACAAGTGCAATTTTCAATTTCTCATGGCAGAACCATTAAGCAACTACAATTGCCAGGCATTAGAAAATCAAAAATTTCAAAAGCACTTCACTCTAGCATACAGTTCGATTTAATTTAATCGCCCAAACCAGCAAATAAAAATCTATAAGGTTAAACCTGAAGTGTGAGGATCTAAATAGGTGCAGCATTCATGAAGATGAAAGAAAAAATCACAGCGTTTTTGTGTTTGAATAACTGAACATACAAATATATTTATATGTATCGCTCAATACTCCATTTTGTTTGTTTATTTGTAGTTAAGCACAAAGCTACACAGTGGGCTATCTGTACGCTACCCACCACAGGTATCGAAATCCGGTTTCTAGCGTTGTAAGTCCGCAGACATACCGCTGCACCACTGGGGTCATTCCATTGTGTTCCATAAAACCTGTATCCATATTTTCGGACCGGCATGACCAGGTGGTTAGGGAGCTCGACTCCTAATCTGAGGGTCGCGGGTTCGAATATCCGTCACACCAAACATGTTCGCCCTTTCAACCGTGGGGGCGTTAGAATGTGACGGTCAATCCCACTATTCGTTGTTAAAAGAGTAGCCCAAGAGTTGGCGGTGGGTGGGGATGACTAACTTCCTTCCCTCTAGTCTTACACTGCTAAATTAGGGACGGCTAGCGTAGATAGCCCTCGTGTAGCTTTGCACGAAATTCAAATCAAACTCATTCAGTTAACTAAGCACTATTTATATGCGTTCTTAAAAAAAGCATAATTCAGTTTTTCTTTTAATTTGTCCCATTTTAGCGAACGGCATTATACGTTTAAATATTGTTGTTGTTGTTGTTTTTTGTTTGTTTTTTTGGCAATTCGTGTTTCCAATGTTGTTGTTTTTTATCAGAAAAATAAATTATTGGATATTTATATAAGTTGAAAATAAGTTATGTCTGGAAAGAAAATATTGTTGAGTTAATTCATACACATCTTCGACATTCCCACAAGAGCACGCAGGGTTTCATGCTCCATGTAATAATGACTAAAGCGAGACCTGGAAACGTGAAATGACAATGAAAAATTGGCTAGTTCTAAGAATAAACAATTCTACATCAAAAAACTAACAATTCAGATAAACAGTAATCCAACAACCAGAGTTCACGCAAACAAAGTTCGATAAATATAATATAATATCAACATTATGAGATTCGAAAGTCAGATATATAATTTCTAAATCTAAATATATATTGATAATAATGAATTTATAAAAGAAAAGAGAGAAAAATAAACCTACCTGAAGCACCTGGCTTTGATATAAGTACCCAGAAATCAATAGTTTTTTCTTTCCCTAGATGTTCATAATTCCACGGTTCTTTCACTCTGATAACGCCCGCCTTATCTACCTGTACCCATCGATTAGGACTTTCGACTTCAAAAACTTCTTTGGGGTGTTCTTTTTCCAACTGAAACATGATTTTATGAACAATGCTTCCATCACTTTCCTTGTATTCATAACTTTTCGTAGCCCTTACAGATCGTTTTGCCCGCACTAGATGTTGCGTGTCATTTTCAGTTACGTCCAATAAAGTCGTTGCTCTGATAAATGGATCTGATTTAGATGTAGTGATGATTAAAGGAATACTTTGGCTATATTTTCGAGGATTGCGATTATCGTGAATTTTTATGAATAACTTGTAAGTTTCTTGATCAAGTGTTCCTGTCAGTAAAATCTCACCAGTTTGGGGAATTATGGTAAGTTTTGGATGACGAGTTTGAAAATGATAAATAGGACGATCTCCATCTTTATCTGTGGCTCTGATAGTTCCGATGACAGAAAAGCGTTTCGTATTTCGTGGTACGTGATATTTGTAGATATACTTTTCAGGAATTGGAGGGTTGTCATTCATATCCAACACACTGATGAAGAGAACTGTTTCAGCACTGTCGATCTCCAGTTCATCTGCAGCTCGCAACAATAACTTGTAAATGGCTTGCCGTTCTCGATCAAGAGGATGATTAGTCACAACAGCAACAACTACTGACCTGTTGAGGGAAGAGGGAATGATGCTAAAGGAGTTGTCATCATTTCCAGAGACAATGCTGTACTTAACTTCGTTGTTTTGTCCTCCAAAAGCAAATAATTTTTCCAGACCTTTGACCAATGTGCCAGAGGGAAGATTCTCTGACACTCTTCCCCAGTAGAGATCATTGTCAAACCTCAACATATGTTTTTTATGTTTCACGTGTATTACAAGGATGTCATGTAACGTAAATTCTTGGTACTCTTCTTTAACGACTAGATAAAATGGGTGTCCTACTTTATGAGAAATATCTGAAGTTAACATGAGAATACCGTTTCTAAGAATAACAAAAGTGTCTGACAACTCGATATCGAGTATGTTGAACGTTTGTCCATTATAAGTGTATTTTTTAATAATATGACCTGGTTGAGCATCATGCGGAATAACAATGTTCTCACTTCTGAATGCTATTGTAGATGGCAGAATTGATAAAACAAATAACAGACTTATCACATTTAACAGTATCATTTTGTTTCAAGAAGCACTGAATTAACCTTCACTTTTTAGTCAAAAGTATTTTTCATAACAAAATTCTTCCTTTTTTTCTTCAGATTCCAGGATTACCTAAATGACAAGTAAACAATCATTACAATTCCACAGCTTTGTTGGGAAAACAGAAATACATATATAGTTACTTTAACTTAAGTTCTTACAATGAAGGACTGTAATTTCCGAAATTACACGTTCTCTTGTTTTACAAGTATTTTATAGATGTATTTAAGAAAATGTGCTGGAAGAAACAGAATGCATAGTTATTTTTGAGTACTTATAACTAAGGACATTACCCAAAGAAAACATTATATGGCCGCTAAAAGTCATGACCATATAGAAAATGTAGTAACTGTAGCGTCACATTTCAAATATACTCGACACAAAAACCGTTAGGAAAAACGAACTATGAATTTGAAGAAGTCTGTCTAGTAGATGAAAGAGTAGTATTTAAACATTTCTTCAGTACCTTTTAGGATATAAAATCATACTTTCATCGGTACTTTCACAGGTAAACAAAATCCAAAGCGGTTTTGGAGCAAACGTGTTTCTTTGAAATTGTTATTTAAATTTTGCATGTCTTTGCTGGTTACGTGATATCCATAGATTTAATATAGGATTTCTTGAACTTAACATAACTGAAAATTGAGGCTTAATTTAAGTGTTTTCCATTCCAATAGGGCTTGAAAGGAGAGTAACTATTCAATTTAATTCTTTGTCCATCGTGAATGATTACACTGAATCTGAACTGATGCAAAAACAACTGCCTTTTTTTTTAGAATATTAGCATTATCATACTGTTCTGAACGAGTCGTGCAAATCAAAAAACTCGAAGAACATGAGTAGCATCAGTGCAAACTATGTGACTCGACCTGAATTTAAAGTGTAAATTACAAAATCATCCATTTTTGCTACAATATAACAGTAACTAAGAAACATTATGGAGAAAGTAATTTAAATGCATTTATCGGACAGAATATGGTCTTCATCTTAATTGTCATTTAGATTTATTTCAATATTTATGATATAGAAACATATATTATCGTATAAACAAAAAGATAACAGCTTAAGGCCGTAAATGAAATTTTCTAAGAAGCTTTATAATTACAAATTCAGTAAGAATTAAAGAAAAACAGACATACTAGCAAGAAACAATAAGAAATGTGCACTTTAATACGTGAAGTTTGTTTCAAGAGCTCATTTTTTTGTGTGTAGTAAACCTTTGTTTGGGGCATAAATGTGAGAAAAAGCGTTGTCTTTACTAACGCTACAGTTGCTTTACGCATTACAGGAGAAATTTTGAGCAGAGCACAAAGTTTTTTAAAATTTCCTGTATTACACTATATTGGCATAGATTCAATTCTTTATACATTACTGTTAATCCCTGGATTAGTTTTTGTATTATGTTTTGCACAGAATGGAGAATTGTTTTAAACTAATTAATATGAGAGAGTATTTGATAGTATGAAATTTGTGTGAAACCCGTTTTAATACAATTAAGTGTTATCGGTGCAAATGGCCTTTGAAGATCAAATTGCTTAATTAAAATATTGTCTATAATGCTTCGGAAATTATCTGTATTTAATGCAACATTATGTACATATTAGTTCATCATCTTTGTGCGTTTGTCGACACCACCATGCGTATACATTATGTACTAGAAGCTCGCTTATTATTAATCTATGTTCACTAGGTAAGTCTATAGTTAATTTTCTGCAATTAAGGAATCTTCTTGATGAAATTGTAACTAAAATATTAGATCAATATATAGCGTGTAATTTCTTGAGGAACTTGGGATGTATTTATTTGATCTTTCAACATATATCCAAAAAGAAGATAGCAATAAAACACGCTCTCAAAGAGCTACACCCTTTCAAAAACAAAGTGATATGTGCTAGAATTACATCCTTACGTGCTCTAGCAGGGACGAAATCATATTATATTGGACAATGGAATTGGAAATTACTAACGAAAAATTTAGTCGGCCAAGTATATGCAAGATTGGTAATGGTATAAAAATCAAGAAATATTGGCGAATTTGTTAAACTTATGCTACTTAAAAGCTGCCTGAGTGTTTTATTGTTATTTAGTGAGTTGTATTTTACTGGGAGAAGATTCGTTGACGTTTTTCCTATCAAATCAACCGACAGCTAAACTAATAAATGAACACTTCATTTTCTGATCATATAGTCCTTACATCATACCACAGATTGAATTATCACAGTGAAATAGACATAAACCCCCAAGGGTTTCATTATTGTTCTTACTTTATAAAGTCATTCCACAGAGTGTTATTATCTCAAGTACTCTTATCTCCTAGACAAACCTGTATATGTATAAACAAGCAACATTTTCAACGGTTTTTAATTCGCGTTACTACTTCTGTTCATCACTTAATATCTGTACTTTTTAAAGAACTGTTTCTAAGTTTTCAGAGAGAAATGTCTTACCTTCATTTGAACATTAATTTTTGTTCACTACCCAATCCATGTAAAGTGTTCAGAGGTTAAAGCCTTGTTATCCGTAAACACATGACTGTTTAGACTACGTGCGCTTCGATAACTTACTTCTCCAAAAGGAGCCAACTACACCTTTTTGCCGCTAGTTGACGCTCGATAATATAACGAATTGCCATCTATGAACAACACAAAATACTAATCATTACGAAATAGGTATTTACAAAATAAATAAAATTCCTGAAAACAAATAAAAATATAAATTCATAAGAATTTAGCATGACGTTTTCTTGTGGAGTCTTTAACTTATTTTAAATAATAAAAAAGAGTAATATATTGCAGAGAGTTAAAATCTTCCTTGAATGTTCTCAAATAATACGGTGTTTGAAGAATTTGTGTTTTAGATTTATATGTAAAGTAAGAGAACGATCAAAAAAATGCTTGTTTTCTCTGTGTTTTATTTTCTAGATCTTTATCTCAAAACTTACGTTACAATATTTAAAGACACGTTATATTCATGTTTCTTATGTCCGCCACATATGTTTCATGCTATGTTTGTAAGAGTTATAAAAAGGGTTTTACATACATTTTTCTAAAAGAGAATTTCACATCTAAACTGTGAGTTTATTGGTTACAATACTTACCTTCAGTTTGCTGTTTCATTACAACTGGTTAACACCCCTTCAAGTATTTTGTATTCTTTTCCAGAAAAAAGAAGACAATTAATAATAAGAGAATGAGTTTGCTGAAAATATACGAATAAAAACGTATGTATATATATATAGACATATATGTATGTTCACTTCTAAAGTTAAAGATGAGAGCGTATTACAAGGGTCAACAGCATCTCCATAATTTGGATTATTTACTAACATTTCTGGTCGAAATCAGAAAACGTTTCACTTATAATACCAATAAGTTGAATTAGGGTATATACCGTAACGTTTAAAAAAATTAATTTTATCCTAGAGAAGCTTGCAGAAACTGGGAATGCACTGTCTATCAAATGTAACCTGACATTTGTTCGCAGTTCTCGCGTGCGAAATGAAACTAGAACTTAAAACTAGTCCTTAATGTTTCCGCATCTAAAACTACCGTACCAATCATCATCTGTGCAGACAGTTGTTGAAAAATACTTTCCTCGTACTTAACATATCTATCACCTTATTTCACAGGCTTTTGATGAAGGTGCATAATAAACACGTTGGGATAATAAGAATACATGGTTAATCTAAATTAAAAAAATATCTATAAGATTGAGCTTTTTAGAGCCTCTACCATCCTTGTTTCTGTTGTTTTTTTGTTTTTTTACTGTGTTTAACTGTGATAATTTATAGTAACACCGATAATTTATAGAAGTTTTAAGTGTAATTTTTAAAGGTAGATATTTCATTAAAAGTAAAATATTTAGGCTGACTTCACGTTAAAAACACTTACCTATGTTTTTTTCTAAGCTCTTCGTCATCAAATTCAATTTTCGAATACCAGACATAATCAAAATAAATAAATTAGATTACGAAAGAGTGCATGAAAAAGTGATGCAGGCACACGTAAACTTGGAACAAAAGGAGAAAATATTTATTAACAGAATTGTTCTTTCTGCATTTTACTTTATAATATCGACACAGTGCACAAAGCTTTACAATACCGTAGAGAAAAAGCTGAGATAATTTTTTATTCGATCCCGTAAAATAAAATAGTTTGTAAATTAAACTTGTTAGGATATTTAATATAAATTGCAAACAAATCAAGTTTATATAAACGAAATATAAGTGATGCACAATATATTTCAAACAACACTTACATCGGGTACTTTTTAACTGAACCAGTAAGCAAAAACAGGTGTAGCTGTTTCACCTATTCATGCGATCTTTAAATAATCATTTATGTAGTTTTTCAGCCCAGGTCAATACTATTTGGATTATTATTCGTTAACCAGGGTGAAGCATATCCATTAGTAAAATAATTCAATTTAGTTATTAGGAAACATAGATATACTTGTTAAAAATGACCTATAAGACATCTTATTTCGAGTAAAAAAATGTTAACATTTACCTCACTTTTGTAAATAAAATAAAGCCATGAAAATAAATCAATGAAAAACGTTGTGCAAGACGTAATCCATAATCCAATCTGCCTTACAATGCTCAATAAACATAGTTTAGAAGAAAATACAAATGCACGTCACGTTGTTTTTAACAGAAATAGTAGATACATACGTACGTATTATTAATACGACTTTGGAACCTCAACATATCGTTACGGTCCATGTCGTTACGTCTGGCCATGCTCTTCCTGACAACTACACACCTTCTCAATAGCGGTGCATTGTAGTTTCAATTGTAAAAGGCTCCGTCGTAAGGCTGTCGTGCTCAAATCACACTCCTTCGCCTTACAAGCTTTCCATGAGTCATCTAGCATAGGAAAACAACGGTTTCCCAGCGCCTGTTTCAAGAGTTTGGTGACTTCACCGGTTTGTCTTCGATTGTAATAACATGATTACCCGTTTCATTCTCCAACTGCTTAAGGCATTCAACTGTTCAACAGAAAAATCACAGAAGAAACTTTTGTGCACGTGATTTGTGTCGCTTTTCTTGACCAAAGTCTTTCTTAATTATGTTGCGTATTGTTGCCTGGGGCACGTGGACGGCTTTTGCCACTGATGTTTGTTTTCGTGAATCTCGTTTGTTACAATTCGTCACACACGCTTACCACTTGTTTCAAATATCTTTTGGAATGGTCCTGGGTCTCCAATGTCATTAAGCAAACGCATCGCTAGACATTGGTACACGGTATTCGTGTTTCGATTCTATTTGACAGTGCCCCAAATCCACTTGGTGCTTTTGGAAAATCAGAGTAAAAAAACATAGTCGATATCATACAGACACGCCGAAAATTCCTGTAAGTTCAGGGCTCGAGCCCCGAATCTTTGAAGCACCTGGCGATGCTTCTGTCGTTAAGTACAAGGGATATTTCTGTCTTGGAAATTTCAAATTCCTGACATAAATACATCTTTATGATCATAGTGTAAGAATATTTTGCGTACATACCAAACTGAAAAGCGTTAAATTTTAATGGCATCATACTACCTAAAAAAATGCCAAACAATGTCAAAATTGGTACATTTTTGCTCCAACGTGACTTTATGTCGATTTTAATTGTCATGTGTCTTGTTGATTTGCATATTCAAAATTATTTTAGTATAAGATACTACTACATCTGTAGGAAAACATATTTAGCAATTAGTCCAGGCTTTAAATATGGAAATTTTGATTGAAAAATAAAAACACGAATATAACCTTGCTTCAGATAATAGAGTCGGGTGTGACCTAATCTTTAAAGTTCTGGTATACATGTACCATATATTCAAGTACCATCTTCGCAAAATTACGCTCCAGATTTTGGATCTGTTGGTTGGTTATAAGAATGCCAGTCAAATCCCGATATTCGATTAGAGTAGCCATAGAGTTGGCGTTGGTTTCTATTGACTAGTTACCTCTTTCTAGTCTATGACTTCAAAATTAATTATGGATAACGCATGTGGCCCTTGTGCAGCTTACCTTGAATATCTAAACGAACTAACCCAAACTTCCAAATTACGAATTTAACCCTGTCCAGTCCCAGTACTTCACAGTAACGTACTTGATTTTTTTTGTTTTCACAACAAAGCCAATCTTTTTCATCCAACCTCATTTCTTCCATTTAGTTTAATTAAACGATGTTTCGCAATCGTCTCATAATGACGAAACTCGGGTGGTCTTATGTACGTCTTTTTAAGAAGGCCTGTTCTGTTGATTTTACCATCATCCAAATTTATATTTAAACTATACATAAAGCTTAATTGTGAAAAAACAAATCATTAACTCTACTAAAAAATTTCTAAGGCTTATGTTTCTAAAAAAATGATATGAGTTTAGTATTTTTTGCAGTTAAAATTGAAGTGTACAGCCAAGTTCTGGAAGAAATGATGATGTAGCAAGTGGCTTTCCGTTAATACATAAAATATAAATAATAGACCACTGAAATGTGAAATTACTCCTTGACGAATGATCAGAAGTTTTTATTATTTGAAAAGAAAAGTATCTGATATTTCAAACAATAATAACTGTTGCAGACAAACAAATGCTGATTCCGTGCTTATAACACCTCCTATTATATTTATGCAAAGTAATAATATTGAGCATTCTGATGTTTTCAATCTAGCACGCAGGTTTTTTTTTCCAAACTATCGAGACAAATCCATAAACTACAGGCAGATCTACAAACAAGTCACGCTTTACATAGATGTCCGACAGGGATTATTATACATATTCGAATTTTATCTAAGCTATACATTGTAACTTTTAATTAGAAACACTGAAAGAATACGAACAGCTTGAAGTTTATTACACAAAACTAAGAATGTTTTTGAGAAAACACAACAAGAAAAAGTGGCCTTTTTTAGATAATTTTAATACCTTCTTAACTTACTAAAATAACGAAAAGACTCTAATCCTATGGATCCACCAAACTTTGTTAAATATTTAGAATTACTTATATGTGTCTAGCACGTTCCATAGTCTATAAAATGGCATTCTTGTACTCTTGTTAGGCTTTCTGTTTAGTCTTTTATTAGCAAACCTGCTTGTTTGTAGTGTAATCGTTTCGTCTTGAAGTTTCAATATGCTTTGTAAAAAGTTAAGTATAGACAGTAACCTCTTTGTTTTGTTTTTCCGTAGCTCAACGACGTGAAAAATGCATGATCCTCGAGTTGTGAAACAATACAGAATGCAATGTTATTTAGGCTAGATCTGACTCAATCTAATACAATTGTATAAGGAATGTGATATACTGAATAACTTACCCTCTGACACAAGCAAGTCTTCCTAGTTATAAATTCACTATTTTTTGCTTTGAGGTGATCATTTTTTTATGTTCACTAGTGCCCATACGTCTTTAATCCTTCGTTCGAAAAGAAAGGAGCTAACTTTTCCCGATACGTCTTATAATATGTTTTCATTATTTGTAAAGGGAAAGAAAGTGTAATGTTTGTTCTACGAATCAGGAGTATTCTGAAGAATGTTATTATTTTTTCAGTGTTTATGGGTATTTTTTATAAAAATTTTCATTAGGTACTTCAATGAATTTGACAAGGCTTAGTGACTTTGGTTGCTAATGGAAGTCGTTTAAAATGTAGTTGAAACGTTCATTGAATGCAATTTTTGGTCTATTCTATGTGCTCGAAACAAAACAGTAATGAATAAATTAACGTTAAATAATACATATTGTCTGGAACGCTTAGCGCAAGCCCCTTATTGAAAAACAGATCACGCCATTTGTTTGTTGTAAAGATCAGTAATTCTGTAAAGTTTATAACACTTCTCTTACGAATTATATTTTTTAACGTTAAGGAGCGACGAAACACAAGAACCAAATGATCCATATTTACTGCCTGTGATTACTGAAAGTATTTACATAAATATTCAGTTAATCAGTCATTCTCCACCTACAAAAAAAAAACGCCTTTTAATTTAAAATCACGTCTCAGCATGGAAACTTATTATTGTTTTATATCAAGAATTTTAATTGAAAATGTGAACCTGAAACTAGATCCAGCTCTTATGATATATGTTATTATTGGGTCAGCTTTTAGAGAAATTTGCTTCGTGCATAGTTTTTATTCTTAAAACAATTATCGGGAGAAACTAAGAGAAATTACATAGAGTCATGCTGTTAATAGTACGACCGACAAATTCATGAAACCACAACATTCTCAAATGCACGAATTTACCGTCATAAAAATATGAAATGTTTACGCTTAGAATAAAATCAATATTTATTAACATTTTATAAGAAGAAACACCTCAGTAATCTAAATTTCCTTCAAATTTCAAATCTCTCAAACAGATTATCCTCATGAGTCTTTGATGCCTTTCACTTGGTCTTCTTAACTTCTTTTTTCTTTCACAATATTGGACACTTTCTTATATTTTTATTCCATTTAATTTCGTACTACCTACATGTTTTGTGCATGCATCCTCTGTGAAACAGTGGTAAGTTTACAATCTTACGACTCTAAAATACAAGGTTTGATTCTCCTCAGTGAATAGAGCACAGATAGACTATTTTGCAGCTTTTTTCTAAGAAACGGCAGTAATAAGGTATTTGTATAATATAAGTTATTTATTTAAATGGCTTGATTTGACATGACCTTAATAATGTTCGAACTTACACTTTACTGTAGCTAATACTGTAAAAACTTACCGAGAAAAGTCGAGAATTACAGGTTTATTACTTGGTACTTTTTTGTTACCCTCTAGTATTCAAAATTAATTTCAATCTCATTTTTAATTTTTTATCACACTTGTTATCCTAAAAAGGCCCAAGCTTAGTCAGTTATGAAAACCTACACTCTATAACTCAATTATTTGTTGTTGTTTTTCGATGATGAATTTATTCTATTACCCGAATCTCGTTCGGTTTGGTTTTCTTTTTTAAGATTGTTCAGTTTACTATTGCAAATCAGACTCAGCATCGTTTTTTTATTGTTGATTTTTTTTGTCTGACTCTAGCTGAAAAACAATCTTTCTGAATAAAACGAGGAAACAGTTCACCATAAGCTCAGGAAAGCCTCCTTCGTGATTGTATTCTTTGCTTAGTTTCTTAACTGAATTTGTGACACCGAAAAACATATTTCCAAAATTCCTTTTCTTTTAAGTTACACACTCAAAAATATATTATATATACTCATACATATTGAAACTGCAACAGTCTCAGTTTTAGGTCAATATCTCTTGGGGCACATAAAAAATATTACATACGTTTTGAATAAGTGAGCAGGTAGGTTTGAACAGTATTGTACCTTAGTATAGCAAAATCCTGATTTGATTTCATAAAAGCGCCAAGAGTTTCGTGTGGTTTTGTTTGTTTTAAGTTTCGCTCAAAGATACAAGAAAGCTGTCTGCGCTATCCGTCCCTAATTTAGCAGTGTAATACTAGAGGGAAGGCAGCGAGTCATCATCACCCACCGCCAACTCTTGGGCTACTCTTTTACCAACGTATAATGGGATTGACCGTCCCATTATAACGCTCCCACGGCTAAAAGGGGGTCGAGCATGTTTGGTGTGACGGGGATTCGAACCTGCGACCCTCATATTGCGAGTCGAGCGCCCTAACCACCTGGCCATACAGGACCGTCTTGTAGGTATATATCATCATTCATAATTCTCAATATTTCGAAATTTTCAGAAACAACTAGTCTTCATAGCTAGCAGAGCTAAATGAATCAAGGTATGTCAGGTTACCATGACTTCTTATTATCGAAATAATCAGTTTATTTGAAGTTAAGCACAAAGCTACGCTATGGACTATCTATTTCTAGCGTTGTAAGTCCGTAAATATATCGCTGTGCCACTGGGGGGCTCGAAATAATCGGAAAATTAAGTGACTTTTATATTTTACAATACCAAAATTGCGTATTACCACAAATATTAACACATTTCTTTACCTTAGGTTTTTTTAAATATAATTGCCCCCCCCCCAGTGGCACAGTGGTATGTCTGCGGATTTATACTGCTAAAAACCGGGTTTCGATACCCGTGGTTAGCAGAGAACAGATAGCCCTTTGTTTAGCTTTGTGCTTAATAACAAACAACAACAAATATAATTGTTCCGAGATAATAGTGTCATATATCAATTTAGAATATATATATATGTTTTCTTGTTTAATTTGCAAAATCTTAACTTCTTTGATTGATGATACTCAACACAAACAAGATATTGCGATTCTTCCAACTGGATTTCAAATAAGCAGAACAAAATGACATTCCTGTGCTTGGTTCGCATGAGATTTCACGTAAAGTTTTTACAGACAAAAACAATTTAAAGCTCGGTTTCACTTTCACTGAAGAAAAACTGAGTAGTGGTTGTTAAGGTATGTAACGTTATAAAAGGTAGATGAAAGGATTACATGTTGAACAAGTAGTTGTTTTTCGTTTTCTAAATTCAAAAATAATAATAATAATAATTTTGTTTGGTCAACACAAGCGTTCTCATTCTTTTGATTCTTTATCCTGTTTCTATTATCGTAAATGTAAAAGTCAAATAAGGTAATTTAATATTTTTTTATCCCACGATGTTAATTCCTATAGATGGTGAGAGGACCTCCTAGAGAATGTTCTGTCTGTACAGTTTACCTTCTCTGGGATCCAAACATTTATCTACATGTGAAGAAGAGGAGAGGATCGTGGTGTTTGGGTGGTGTTCTTGGGACGCTGCAACATACCACTTTGACTATGGATTTCTGTAAAGGGTGGCCATGGTCAATTGGCTGATCTTATGTGGCTTGGGTCAAAAATATATCCATACCGGTCTTCTTCATCAGGTGTTGTGGGCATTATGTCTGGTGCTGGTGTTTGAGTACAGTACTCACGAAACCCTGGCACAGCTCCATTGTTCTATTTTGACAGTGTGGTACATCCAATTTTAGGACTCCATCGTGTAGGAGAAGGAGGTACTGAATATTCTTCCTTTTCTTGTGAATATTTCAAACAACAAAAACGACCAAACACGGACGACACTGTCACCTTCTCCCGTTACTGCTGTACTTTGTTAATTGATATTACATACTCCGTCACAAACTACTTTTTCCAAAATATTTTCTTTCTTTCCCTTTGTATTCAAAAGAGTTTAAAGGGGCTCTAGAGAAGTCATTGTCTACTCCAATCTCTATTCCCACTACTGACGCCAGTTAGTGATTATATTCATAAAGTTCAGTAAAACTCTTCCTGATAAAAAGAAACACGCCAACAAGGTTTCCTATCCAGATTTCCTTCTAGGAAAAATGGCATTTCTGATACAATGGAACTTTCAAGCTTTACGTTCTAATTTGGATAACAATAAGGCCTTGATAGATTCTTACCATCCTAACAGATGAAGTCCCTGAGACCTGTCAAACCTGTCTACCTTTTTTTTTTTTTGTGGTTTTTCCTTCTAGAGGAAAGACAAGTTTATATGACAAAAAGATTCATGAAAGTATGGTGCTTCTGGTTAACCAAAGCCAAACCACCATGATTATGCCACTCAATACACCACTGGAAGCTGTTCCCACCCGTGTCTCATTGATCATGCCATCACGATTTATTCTCTTTACTTGTCACCAGGAGAGGGTTTTGATCAGACAAATCCTTGATAATCTTATTGGGCCGTTGCCATTTCCCTCCTTAATCATAGGAGACATTAATGGGCATAATCTTCTCTGAGGTGGTTCAGATATTGATGGGAGGGTCGATCAGTGAAACTTCTGCTCTCGTATTATAACATTGCTCTCTTCAATACCGGATTCTATTATTTTTACCTCCAAAGTCAGTTTTTATTACAATCAGTATCTCTATTTGTTCCCCTACTCTCCTTTCTTGTTTTCCTTGGAAGCTGGACAATGAACTTTGAGACAGTGATCACTTTTCATTCATTCTGAGAGAGAAAGAGGTCACTGACGATGCCATTGCTTGTGCGCCACGCTGGAAGCTATAGCAAGCTTGATCCTGCTGTTGTTAACTTTCTCTTTGTTAACAAATGCGTGGAAGCAGTAACTGCTTGTATTTTCCAAACAGTTGTTTATACAATCCATAAAACCTTGATACATTTGCCACGGTATCCTCGTCCATGGTGGACTCCTGACTTTCAATAGACATAGAAGGCTCAGAAAGAGGCCTGGGATGTTATTCTCTAATATCCTGCTCTTTACAATCATATGGCCTTTCGGCAGGTCGTGCTCATGCCTGGTAGGCCAGGCGTCAATGTTCACTTCCACCAGTTCCAAGGTTGTTTGGAACAAGATCTGAAAAATTAATGGGAAGTATACTTCCAATCCTTTTTTGATCTTGCAATTTAATGACCAGGAGAATGTTGATTTACAATATATTTCTGACACACTTAAAGAGTGCTTTTCTCACCATTGCAGCACATCCACTTATTTTCCTTGTCTTCTGGGGCATCAAATATGAGCTAAAAGATCACTGCTTTCATTTCAAGCTAATAGTCTCTATGATTATAATTGACTGTTTCTGCTGGTGGAAATTAAACTTGTTTTATATTTGTCTGGCAGTACATTGGTTGGGCCAGATGACATTCACTATGAGATACTCCACCATTTTTCTCCTGCCTCGCTTACTCTTCTTCTGGTTGTTTTTAACTAGATTTGACAGGAGAATGATTTTCCAGATGCGTAGTGTAAGATTGCTGTCATCCATTTTCTTAAGCCTGGGAAGGATCCCAAGGTTCTTTTTTAGTTATAGACCTATTGCTTTAGCTAGCTTTCCCATTACATTTTGGAAAGGATGACTAATGTTTATCTTGTTCGGTTCATTGAATCAAATAACCTCCTCTTACCCACCCACTGTGGTTTCTCAGGAAGCAATCCACCACGGACCACCTAATTCGGCTTAACTTCAATCAGGGAAGACTTTCACAAGAGTGGCATCTTGTTTAGATCTTTTTTTTTATCTTCAGAAGATTTATGACACTACATGGAGGTTTGACATCATGAAGGACCTCCATTCCTCTGACTTAGATGGCCATTTACTAAACTTTATTCGCTTCTACTTAGCTAACAGGTTATTCTGAACCTATGTGGGATCAACATTATCACAGTCCTTTACACAGGAACTTGAACTCTCTCAGAGCTATGTTTGAGTGTCTCTTGTTTTAGCATTAAATGAATGCTGTCGTTAAACAATTTCCTCCTACATCATCTATGTGGATGTCTATCAGTTTGGATACTCCTAACTAAAATACCATCTTCTTTTTAATGAACACTTTTCAAACCATCCTTCTATTCCCATTTTTTTCAGATACTTTTGGTAATTATGTGAGCTCCGTTATGATTTGCTGTGTCTCTGTCGTTGTATGCACGATGCCCTGTACAGACTGTATACCAAACGAGAAACGTGGTGTACTCGTTCGCAGTTGTGGCAACTAGAATATTGATAGATTTTTGCCAATTAGTCTTTTTAAAGTAAAACCATAGTTAATGATTCATTCGGAATGAAAAAAAAACATCGTTTGTTTATTGTTTTTAGTTTTGATTCTTAAGTATGTTTGACTTGTAGAACTGAACTATTTCTGAATTTTGCAAATATTACTGTACGTTTTATCTTGATATAATTTCTGAAGAAGGTAGTCGTTATACATGAATTTTGTGTTAACTACACTTGTTTGAGGTATTATAACATCATTACTTCGTTTATCATCCTAAGATAATTTTCGATTTATTACGTTGGTTAAGTTACTGTTTATTAACTCTATTATTATTACTGGGGGAAAATAACTAACAACTGTAATTTTACAATATTTCAAGATTAATTTAGTTTCACTGTTATTGATTTGTACATTTACTCAATCTCTTCATTATCATGAACTCTCTTTTTTTAAAGATAGTTTAAAATCGTGTTAGAAAAATTGTTATTCCGTGAAAAACATATATTAATGAGCATTAAGTTTATTCTAAAGAAACGACTGATGCTAAAATGTTCAATGTTTTCGAAGATAAGATCTTTATGTATTTATGATCAAGATAACAGCCCCCCAGTGGCACAGCGGTATGTCTGCGGACTTACAACGCTAAAATCCGGGTTTCGATACCCGTGGTAGGCAGAGCACACATAGCCCATTGTGTAGCTTTGTGCTTAATTACAAATAAATAAATAAATCAAGATAACGCCTTACTTGAAAACACTATAGCTTTTAAGATTCTTTCTATTAGTATTGCTGTTTTTTATTACAACGCTTTATTGGCTGAATACGACTTGTTAGTTTTTTGAATTTCGCGCAAAGATACACGAGGGCTATCTGTACTAGCCGTCCCTAATTTAGCAGTGTAAGACTAGGGGGAAGGTAGCTAGTCATCACCACCCACCGCCAACCCTTGGGCTACTCTTTTACCAACGAATAGCGGGATTGACTGTCACATTATAATGCCCCAACGGCTGAAAGGGCGAGCATGTTTGGTGTGACGGGGATTCGAACCCGCGACCCTCAGATTGCGAGTCGAACGCCCTAACCACCTGGCCATGCCGGAGAATGTCTTTGAATAAATGAGACATAAAAATATGGAAATACGCCCCTAAAATAGTAAGATATGGTGCACTTAGTAATGTAGAATCTCGGTTTTCAGGGTTTTTAAAGCTTCCTAAATACTTTCATTGCATCGTTCAGAATTACATATCTTGTACGTATTTTTTCTTTTTCTTTTATAAAATGCCCTTCTTCCACAAAGGCATTTTCTTCTTCTAATTATTCTTGTTGTTTATTTAATTTATCCCCCATTTCTCGTCTAAATTCTTCCATTTGATCATTATTACATACAATCCCTATTTTTAATTTTAACACATTAATATTATAAGAGACTATTAATATTCCTCAACCAATTTTACATTGTTCATCCACTAACAACTCTATTCTTGTCAAAGGAAATAAATAACAGTTAAATGGAGAAGATAAAATATGTTAATTATGCCAGGTTAATAAACAACTGAAAAAGCATTTAACAACATTCTGTAAAGTATGGCATATAATAAAATGTGATATAGGAAAAACTAAGTATTGGAGAAGATGCTCGACGAAAGGGTTGTTTTTAGAAGATTTAAGGAGCCTACGTAAGACATCAGAAGAGAAAAGAAAATTATTGATGAAAATTAGATTGTTTAATATGTTGATTTTACCATATTGATACTAACGAAATAGAAAACATTTAACAAAATAAACATATATTTTTAGTGAAATTAAATAATAATAAAAACAAATAGCGATAGTTAAAAAAATAATTTTGTTTTATCGTTTTATTGTTGGCTATCAGACTACCTGGCGTCGCTCGGATGAAAATAGCTTTAAATATCCTGAGTTGTTTTGATTAACTTAAGGTGCAAGGTGCAACGCTGCTATATACGCTACGTACTTTCAGCTATGGGCGAGTTATAAAAGTGATAGTTGGTTAAAAACACAAGACAATTGCTTGTTTGTTTCATCGTAAATACGCATAATGGGCTATCTGCGCTCTGTACGGCACGAGGAATCCAACCCTGTAATTTAGTGCTGTAAATCCGTAAACTTACCGTTGACCCACCGGGAGACCAAAGTCAGACAAAGCCCTTGTAGCAACTGGTACTGTTAGCTGGGTTGCTTCCGTCAGGTCAGGAATTCAAAATTAAGGATGGCTATACGCGAACCCTATGGAACTCCAGCCTGACAGTTTATTCCACGACCACACAAGATAACAACGAAGTTTAAAATTATATTTCCCTATTAAGAATTATGCCACAGTGATGATAAATTTAATACTGTATTCTTGGCCGAATATACTATTTCTTATAACACGAACACAATATAGATGTTGGGTACATTACATCAAAACAATTTTGAAGCTTCACCACGTCGTTACAGCTCATGTCGCAACGTCCAATCATGGTTTATTTGGCGACCATGCATCTTGACAATAGCCATGCAGCAATGATTCCATTTGAAAAGACTCCGTCGTAAGGCTGTTATATCCAAATCACAACTTTTCATTTCAGTAGTAAAATCGCACATAAATATAACTGCATGAAATAATTTAACACTTGTTTAAAATTGGTAAACCAACTTACAAACACATAATATCCTTATCACAACAGGTGAACGCCTTTCGAACTCCCCACTGGCACAGCGGTAAGTTAAAAATATAAGTAAAATAATAGTTCTAACTGATTGTATATATATGTGTGTGTGTGTGCTGAAAAATCCCTAAGTAATAATTTTAACCATTTCGCCAATTTTTAATTCAGAACTCAGTTTGTAATTTGCAATGAAGCATCGTAACATCGCTATTGCTAATGAATTCTATGTAATATACTCAGTTTAGATAAGAATGAAGAATATTTCTCCATTCGTAAAAGTTTTTAATTTGCTTATCTGTAGTAAACATTACATTAAATATATAGTTAGTTAGTTAGAGATAAAATTAAGAATTATTCTGCAGTTGTGGCACCAGTGTAACAAGTAGCATTCAAGTATTTTTGCTGTCACACTGAAAATATAAAAATTACAAATTTGTTGTTATATATTTAATTAATGTTTTAGCCTTATCTATATACTACTAAAACTCTGAGATTATTTGTTTGGTTGCTTGCCTGTAATTAAATACAGCAAAATCGGCGCACAATAGCGCCATATTTGTAATGAAATGAGAATAGATACAGAATAAAACAAGTTTCATTAAAATCGGGCCACGAGTTACAGAGTTAGCGCCATTTTTCGGGTTGCTTTTATGAACATTTCTAGCATGAGTAATTTTAGATCACACTACCGTTCGCGCTCTTTACGAAACTTCATCAGGCCACGGGTTACCGAGTTAGTGCCGTTTTTAGGGTCACTTTTTTGAAAATTTCTAGCATGAGTAATATTACATCACACTACTGTTCGCATTCTTTACGAAACTTTTTCGTTGAAATCTGTTTTCCCTGTCAATGTTCCCATCTTCATTAAAAGGCGTAAGATGACAAAAACAAGATCTTGAAGAATTTCTCAATAAT
>NW_013665897.1:153858-187955 GCF_000517525.1 Limulus polyphemus
ATTTCTCAATAATGTAACTTGGTTATGGTAGGTAATTAGAAGAAAAAATAAACTGTTTCTTATTTGTAGAAGGTTTAAGAGGAAAGACCACAACATAATGAACTAATTCACCACAATACCTGAAAACTCTGTCTTCGCTTTTTTGAAAAATGAAATAGTCTTTATTTTTACTCCCGGTCAACAATCAAATATCTTTTCTTGAATTATGAATAACACGAATGAATTGAAATATTTAATTAAATCATCTCAAAATAAACCTTCATTTCCGTGCAATATTGAAATTAGCTTGAATTCTTCATAACCTCTGAATAGTGGGTGACCCAAGGGGTCACGAGTTGTCTAGTTAGACCTAAATACGTATATTATTATTTTTTATACCTTATCTTTTTGAATAAACGTTTCCATTAAATTAACTAGATAACAACTTTAGATCCAACAAATAAAATAGTTTATTTTATGACTATCTGGAGTACCCGTCCCCTGGACAGAAGTTATGTAAATTCATGATTTATGAAAGGCTATCTTAGGACATGAAAAGTTGCTTCTTATATGTAGTTGCAAAAAAAAAAAAGCAAAAACGCCCATAAAAACTACAAAACACAAAATGTGAAACCGCAAATTTGCATGTATCTCCTCAAGGCTCACCAAATCTTCATGCCAAATTAGGTGAAGATCCATCAACAGGGGTCGAAGCAGTGGTGAAAAACGCGAAAACACAAAAACGCCCATAAAAACTACAAAACATAAAATACGAAACTGAAAGTTTGTATGTACGCCCGCATGGACCTATTGAAGCTCCTTTCCAAATTTGGTGAAGATCTATCCGCTCCCTGCTAAGTAGTTACATGGACATACAGCAGACAGTACTATTATATTTATATAGACTAGTTGGAGTACCCGTCCCCTGGACGGAAGTTGTAGATTCATGATTAATGAAAGATAATATTAAGACATGTAAAGTTGCTTCCCTTATATCTAATAAAACTGCAAAACACAAAATGTGAAACCGCAAATTTGAATATATCTCTGTATTGACCCATAAAAAATCTTCATGTCAAATTTGGTGAAGATCCCTCAACAGAGGTCGAAGTAGTGATAAAAATTCCCATAAAATTGCAAAACGCAAAACTGAAAATTTGTATGTATCTCCCCATGGACTCAACAAACCTTCATGCCAAATTTGGTGAAGATCTATCAACAGCAGGCGAAGTAGTAGTAAAAAACGCCCGTAAAAACCACACAACGTAAAATGCAAAACTGAAAACGTGAATGTATCTCCTAAGAACCTAATGAACCTCCGTATCAAATTTGATAGAGATCCATCCACAGGAGGTGAGGTAGTGGTAAAAAACGCAAAATGCTTACTTGAAAATTTGTATGTACCTCTGCACGGAACTAATGAACCTCCATACCAATTTTTGAACTAGTTACATGAACATACAACAGATAGTACCATAATATTTATATAGGTTTAGCATAGTACTGGTTTGAAAAACATACATCTCACTAATTTAGATATGGCCCAGTGGGTCATGTGCCTTACTGTAGATTTGCGGTTTCATGGTTCACGCTAAAAAAGAAAAAAAAAAAAGAAGAAGAAGAAGAAGAAGGTGCTTCGAACTTTGAGGCCGTGGACGCGTTATAAGAGTGACAGTCAAACTACACTTTTCGGTCTGACAATGAGTAGCCCAAGTAGGTGGTGTTAACTAGCTGCCTTCCTTTAAGTCTATCACTTCAAAATTAGGGACAGCCATAGCAGATAACCCTCTTGTAGTTTTGCGTGAAATTTAACAAACAAGCATTAAATAGATTTCTTGCAGCTAAATACTTTGCCTTGGGGCCTGTTTGTTTTATTGCAAATAATAAAAAGTCTTAAAAAATATAAAAAAGGAAACATTATGTTTAAAAGGTAAAAAGATAAACAAAAACAGTACCAGGTTAAAAATGTATTTTTAACGTAAAACTTGTATTTAAATACGTTATTAAGTTACATAATCAAGACTATTTTGACTCTTAGTTTACACCGTTGTTTCAGCCACTGAATTTTCTTCTCGCCATCTTAGACCGGAAGCATGTCAGCTCACAAGTTGCAATGTATGCTGCGTTTGCCATGTCTCAAAAATATTTGGAATGTACCTTTTTAAACTGGTATTTTTTTATTTTATTTTTAAAGTCTAGAATACTTAGTTTGTTTAATAATTTTATAAATAAATAATTTTGGCGCTATAGTATAAGAAAAGTTGAGTGTTAAACATCAAGATAGTAGTACTAGTAATATGATATTTATAAGTTCCAATACTTCAATTTGCTAGGACTTAGTAGCAGTAGTTATTAAACAAAAGTAACACATTGCTAAGCCTAACCTCTGATTTTGTATTAGGCCTAGTTGAATGGTTAATTTAAAGATTAGCTACTACTACTAGTACCAGCATAATGATAGATTTATACATTTTATTATCTCTTGAGAATAGAACAATATGAGTTGATGGTATTGAAACTTATGACTAAGAAGAATATCCGGGAAAATGAAAGTATAGTTTAAATTATATTAATAACAAACTAATAAAAGCTTTTGTTTCGTTTTGCTGTTTTCTGAACTTAAGACTAAGTCAAGATAACACTATATAACGAGAGGATACTAAGTTTTATTTTGAAGAACTTCGAAAGACAGGATGAGGCTTCAGAGAGGCAGTTTTATTTTTAAGGTGATTGACATGTGCAATGAGTTGATATTCGGCGATAGTTGAAGACAGCATTTTACAACTATAACTTACAAGATTTAACATTAATGGGGGAGTATATGATTTCCTAAAAAATAAAGGATGGGTTTAAAAATTAAATTACTACATTTTTTTAAGCCAAGAGTGTATGTGTGCAAGAATAGCCTTGCATAGCAATATTTATTGACAAAACAATCAAGTGGATGAGTGAAGTGAACAGAAGAATGATTTTACTGGAGATTAAACCACATGTTCCTTGTTGTTTGTGTGATACATACAGTGCCATCATTAAAATTAAGAATAAAAGTGTTTTACTGTTACGTTAAAGTATTTAGTTAAATAAGAGCAAATGAATACTAATTAATACATTGAATGATTTCATAGAGTGAACCTAAAGACTGTTATTGTGCTTTCAGCTCAGTACAGACTGAAGTTTCATCTTGTATAAGGTTAACATAAAATTCATGCTTTATGTCTTTTATGTTTATATTGATCATCTGTGTTGACACTGGCAATGCATGTTGTGAGAGAAAATATATAAATGATTTAGCTTTTTTCTTAATGTAACATAACACACCTTTTGTAACTCTAGGCTTCACCGTACAAAACTAGGTTTTTTAAAATGTTTAGTAAATATTTCTTCTAAAAATGCAACATAAAAGTTAAATCTCATCTCTATTCTCCATGAGACATTTTCAACTTAATGGTAGTTATTTCATTGGAAAACAAAATGCTTATTCTAAGGTTTTTGTATTTTGGTTTTCTTCCACGATATCAACATTTGACAAACATGAATATAATAAACACTTGGGCATGAATTTATAGTAATAATCAGGTGTATGGTTGGTGCCCTCTCATAAGATATATAAGAAAAGAAAATAGAAGGTGTATTGAGATCAACAATAAAGAAAACAAGTCTTTTCAAAGTACCATATCACACCCTAATCCTTCTCACTTTCCACAGCACTAAAATTTTTTCCACAAACGAAAAAAGATCTTTCTTCAAATTTCCATACCCTAAATGTATCACTTTTCATTTTATTTCCAAAGGATAAGGAGTGGTTTGGCTCATTTATGCTCTCTGAATTTTTTAACACCTACTCTAAATTAGGTACAGAAACCCCTTTTTTAATTTTTGGCCCTGATTTGTAAAATTATCATTCAGTCTTATCTTCAACTCCTTAGTGTTGTAGATTCTACCACAAACAAGTCCATAGTTCAAACACTTTATTAAAAAAATCATTTACTAATAGAAATTTTGTTTGTGTGAATTTTTAGTATCATAAACGTGTGTCTTCTAGTCTTACTGTCTTCAGTTCATTGAAATGTCACCTAGATTTATAGATTCCAAACAGTTAACTATCTGAAAAACCTTAATTGTGGCCCTGAGCCCTTCTAATCTCTAGTTGAAACATGTTCCAACCTAACCCCTTATGATAATCCAAATCTGAAATCATCATGGTAGCTCTTCAATGAACTCTAGCAACTTGACAATGACACTCTTCCTTAAACAAGATGACAAAAACACACTTTTCACTTCACAAATTAACCCACTCAACAAGATTATCCAACTCCTTCTGCATTAAAGAAACATTTTCCAAATAATTGATTTTACCCATCAGTTTACTATTATCAGCTAATTGAGAAATTTAAATTCTTATACATAGGTGTGGAATTCATATTCAGACTTCCAGGTTTGTTTGAGAAACAAAAGGTTTTACCATTGGTCCAAAGTAGTTTTTTCCACATTGTTCATTCTTTTGATAGGAAAACACTGGATAGATTACAAGGGATCCATGGAAATTTCTTAAAATTTTGAACTGCAGTAAACAAGGAAATGCATACCTCTGAACCTTAGACCAACACTTTACATAAATATACATACCTTTCAATTCACCAATCTTCAGTCACACATATAAAAATTATTTAAATTAATTTAACAATATTACAATGTTTTTGTTTATAATAGGGGATCCCTAAAGTTTGACAGCTAGCTGTAAGAAGGATATTTAACGTAATAAAAATTACTTAACCTGTTATATGTATATCTTTAGTTTGAGGCTGCATTAATGTAAATCATGGTTTCCTTATTAGTTCATGTGTAGAATATTTTACATGCTACACTGTAAAACCATAATGAGTAAATGTTAAAAGTCATGAAATACATGAATGAATATATGTGAAGAGCTAAGGTGCAAAACGTGGTATACATCTGTGTCATTCCTGACAAAATTGAGCTGCTAGTGGCATTGCATTGATGGATATGCAGCTTTTTGACAAAAAAGTCCTATGGATTTTGTCCTAAACTAAAATAGATTTTGGAATAAATAGTTAAATTTTTTTTATTTAGGTTTTCATATAATTATTTTTAATAGTTTTGCTTAACCACTTCAATGATTTGCCAAAGATAACTTGGGTGACCTCCATGTTTCAAAAAACATTTGCCCGAGTTAATTTGGGCAAATTATTTCTCAGCATGTTTTAATTATTTGCCTGAGTTTATTCACTTGTCATCATGTTTTACAATCATTGCTTGCTAGATGTCATTGTTTGTACTGATCTCTATCAGATGATTTATTCTGAATTGTGTATTGTGAACACTGGATAAAAGCGTTCCTATTTTTTACTCATGTAATGGTCTAAATAAGCTGCTGCTACAGCCAGTGTCACACAAAAATAATTTGTTAAAATATAAGAAAAATCCATACAAAATCTTTCAAAGAACTATAATATAAATTTTATCACAACAAATAATTAGTAAACCCATTCCTGACTAGGTATAATCTTCAATATACAACACAAAATAAATCTTATGAAAAGTAATTATTGAAATATGAAACTTGTTGCTTGAACATGAATCAAGATTACCTTTTCTAAATTTTTTAATGTATAATCAACAATACAGTTTTGAAATGTATTGTTAATTAACTTTTTATTACTTACTTTTTTTCAAAATGACAGTACTGTTTCTAAAGAGTGCAAGATTAATAATTTTATTTACAGGGATAGAAACTAACTTTTTTTGCATGACAGCAAAATGTAAAATACCATATTTTATATTTAAAAAACTATTCATAAGTATTTAGAATAGTTAATGATACAATTACCTGACATTGTCTGACTTGAAATTTTATTACAATTGAAGTTAGTGAATTGCTGTAACAAATCAAGGTGAATTTCAAACTTGTAGAAGTTCTTACTGTAGTGTTGAAAGTGTAGACATGCCTATCCAGATGTTTGAAAGTGACCAAAAGTGTAAAGTGCTTTTATCTTTGATGAATGTACTAATTTACTGAAAGGATTAATATTTCCCTGGCTAGTAGCTTTTACACTTTATTAGTTTAATTAATAAAACATGAATTTTAATTCAAATGTGACTCAAAACCACAACTGGCATGCACTCTGTCAAATCATGTGTATTATGATTAAGTTGTATTTTGGGTTATTGCATGTTATAGTAGCAGAGAGGACAGTTAAGTACATGATGATGATGACAAAACGTTGTACATTTGCTGTTATGTTAAACTTGTATTAAAGTTTTTGTTCATTACCCATTCAAGCCGTCTCCAACCATTATTAGTCTCAAAGTGGGTTCCTCATCATCGAAGTTAAGTACATTGCTTAAAAACTTGCAATAGTTTAGAACTACCTAGTGAAGAGTAAATAGGAAAGATGAGTTTAATTTTACATTGTTTTCAAACACTGATATTCCCCATTCTTCAAATAATATTGTTAGGACTAATTCACTGTATCTTGCTAGCATTAAACAATAGAAGTTTTGATTTTGACTTTCCTTGCAAGTTGAAACTCATACAGGTGGAACATGGAAAAATGGATAACTAAGGTTTAACTTGAAAGCTGAGTAATTTTGTGATTTCATCAAAAATGTTTAATTATTACAAATACTTTAAGTAAGTTTTTCATCTTTTACCTTAGTGAGGATGCTTGCCTTGTACCTCACTTATGTATTAAGGCAGTCTTTTTATGGAAGAATATCTTCAGAATGGACCACAACATTTGCTCTGGTGTTGTCCAGGTTACTGAACTTACATCAAAACCAGATTTGTCTTGTACTTGATGTCCTATATTCTTGAACTATGCGTTACCTTGAATAGTAGATGTTAATGATGTATTCATTGTGTAGGCCAATTGTTTTAGAAGCGTGTAGCTAGAAGTCAAGAGGAGCATAAACAAAAGGGAAAAAGACGTCTTCAATGAACAAGCTACCCAGTGGCACAGCGGTATGTCTGCGGACTTACAACGCTAAAATCCGGGTTTCGATACCCGTGGTGGGCAGAGCACAGATAGCCCATTGTGTAGCTTTGTGCTTAATTAAAAACAAAACAATGAACAAAATTTTGAATTAAAGACATCAATCAGATACATTTTACACAGGCAGCAAGTTGCTCGAGTTGCTGCCTTTGCATATTCTAAATTTGGATGTTGAACTAAATTTGCTTAGAAGGTTCTCAACACTTATATTAAATATGGCAGGAGCAAGTAGGTCACTAAGAACTTCTTGGAAGTTAAGGAATGTAACTGTTTTGTTTGTACCAATATTTGTTTCATGATAGATAAAAGTTGAAATGCCCATTATGGTTTTTGATGTTTATGTTGTACTTACAAGAAAGGCATAATAATATAGAGAAGATTCACATATGCAGTATAAAATCTAATGTATGACATATCCTACCCAAGGAAAAGAAACTATTCAAACCATTATTTAAAAAAAGGAGGTTATTGCATACAAAAATTTAATCAGAAAGTGGGTTATTTATAGATTAAGTGTTAGTGCTACAAACAAATTCATTCCTGCCTAAATATTTATATTGAACCAAATTAAAACTTTAACAACTGAGTGCTACATGTGTAAAAATAAACAATTGATCATGTTTTCCACAGGAACTTTGAAAAGCTAAGTGCATCATATATATCGTATATAGAAAGGTATCTTTAGTCTCTGTAACGTCTCATCAGTGATATTATCTGTAACTATATTTTTATTTATTTAATTTGAATTAATCAATTATACTAAATTATTTCATATGATGGATTTAAGCCTTTGTTAGTACGATATATAAATAGTATACAGTAAATGATAATGGCCATTTGGCTCATAGGGATCTCTTGTTATCGTAGTCTTCACTTTACTAATGAGTACATACTCCAGAGCTGAAGTGTGGTTTCAGAGCTTGTTGCTGCCCTAAACCCTTCGCTGTGTAAATTTTTTCAGATTCTGTAGAGAACCTGGAAGATTCCTTTATTGAAATGTAATGTCCTTTGGCTGTATAATGCATAGTAACCTTGCATTATAAATATTTTTGTTTGGAAAGGATTTTTTTATACATTTTGCTATAAGTCTGCCCATAGCATGATTGTCAGATGTTAATTAAGCATGAGTGATGAGTAAATTGTATGTCAGAAAGATCTAGAATGGTCCAAAGGGACTGCAGTGTGATTAGAATTAAATGTTTATAAGTTAAAGAAAAGTCTTCCAGGAAGTTGTGGGAGATAATGCAAAAGCAATAACCAGAAACTAAGATAATATTCAAAATATTTTTGGTCTGTCAGACCTTTTTCAGATTTTTTTGGGAGCATTTAAAATGTGTCCGTTTCTTCTGTTAATAATTGGCTAATTATATGATTTAGGCTGATTCCAATTAACCAGTTTTATGTCTCATAAATCTGTTAATGTGTGCATCTAATTGAAATAAATTGGCAAAAACCTTAGAGATAGTACTGTAAATGCCTCTCTTTGCATAGATAACCTTTTATTTATCAGGTTTTTCAAGATTATGTGATAAAAAGATCGGATTGAATTTAACTCAGTAGCAAATTGAAATTAAAACATGAGTGGACACCAGAAAAAATAATCTAAGTTGAAGTTATATATTAAGTTCAAGTTTTTAAAATCATAGTGTTTTCAACCTTGATCCCCAGATTCTTCACTAGTTGAATTATTTATGAGATATAATATTATTTAAGACATTCAGGTGCAAATATTTTAAGATGCCAAATTTAAATGAGATAGCAAAAAATAAAATTGGATAATACTGCCATCACTAGAACCCTTTAGTTATAAGTTATTACCAAAAGTTTTAGGTGTGCTTCACTTAAATTTGGGTATTGTTTAGATTCTCTTGGCATGACGCTTAGCTTGAGCAAAGTTCTTATTATATTTCTTACAGAGCTTAGCAGTAGATTACAAGTCATCTGAGCATCTGTGAATGTGTGGAATAAAAACATGGAGCCTCAGGTAGGTTAAAGTACATGTATTTAACTAATTTTTGTGGTTGTATCTGCTAGTTTGATAGTTCTGTATGCAAGGGTGCTTAGTCATGGAAAATGCATAATTATAAATCTAGGCTTGGAAATCTTTAATTTTGAAAAAGTTGTGGTAAATAATTCTAACCACACCCATGTTGAAAATCTTGACATTTGTGTTTAGTTTTTCTGTATATTTTGTTCAGTAATTGCCATTCTGAGTAGAGAGAACTGGGTAAAAATTGGTGAACCTTAAAATGTTCACAGAAAGTGGTGGTGTATTAAACCTATTGACATTTCAAGCAGAGGTAATCACAGTCATAAATGAAATGAGGCTTTAGTCAAAGCGGTTTTGCATGGCAGATGATGGCTACTATTTAATTACTATTTCTGATTGGTGTGAGTATAAAAAAAGACAGCTTCATTTAGTTATACAGATCACAATGCCAACCAAGTTAGGGATTGAAAATCGTTATAAAATCTATCCAACTAGTATCAATTTACTTGTTTCTGTACTTTTTATTGTAGCATTTATTTTTGGATGCTTTTAATACCAATTCTATGAATAACCAATGATCCCTACTTTTCCATTAAAATTTTCTTTTTTGTCCTATTTATTTGTTCAGTTTTTATATGTCCATGGAATGGATGCAACATTTTTAAACTTTCATTATAGCTATATCCCTCTGATAGCTATAATGTTTACAAGAATTAAAACCACAATCACAAATTTATAAAATTTAATCCTTACTTTGGCCTGCAGATAAAGTGTATAAAGCTGCCAAAGTAAGAAATAAATTTGTGATTGTTGTTTTAATTCTTGTTCATTACTTTTTTGTAGCAGGATCCCTACATCATTTTAGGATTCATAATTTTTCAATACTCATATTTGTTTACTTTTTACGTTATACCTGTATAATGTATATTTTTTACTTTTAGAAAGTGTCATGTGTCTATCCGTTGATATGTAGCCCCATTCGTTGGGTTGAAAAGATATTTAAGTATGTGCATGGCATGTTTACCATTTATATTATACCTATATATATATATATACACACGTGTGGATTTTTATCATAATATCGAAAGCAGATACCCATAGACCAGTCAAGTAAGCTGGGGAAATCTTGTAGCGATAGTTTGAGCCGTCTAGGCACTTGTTCTGTCGACGTGTTCAGGTAAGTAGGTAGTAGACGAAAAAAGTTGCTGTTTTTAGAAATTTTTGAATTGCAATACCAGAAATATTAGTGACCTTCTTAGCGTATTATTAGTTTTTCACTTAGAAATTTGATAGGGTGGTTTTCTGGCACTTGAATTAGTTGGAATCCTTGTCGATCCACACTATTAAGTATTACTGTACTTTAAACAATAATGCAAAGCTGGACAGTGTTTGGCTTAGCTGGCTTTTCAGATAAGTGCCATTCCCATGGTTCGAAGTGTTTTACTAGCCAATTTCCTTGCCCCTTCACAATATAAATATTGTCATGGAAACTACATTCTGAAATTAGATTGTTACTTTGTGGTTGTAAATGTAACATTATCATATGTTTCATTTATCTAGTCACACTAAACTAACAAGGCAAAATAATATTAATAATTGTAAAAATAAATATATACAGTAAGAGTTATTTCAGTCATCATGACCAATGATTTAATGAAAGGAGCTACAAAGAAAAATGGTGTAATTTGTTAATTACAAACAGAAAAAAAAAGCCATTAGCATTAGTACACATATAACTTTAGTTTGATTTTAAATTATAATGGCTTCCAACATACCACTGTTTAGCTGTAGGGTCAATATCAGGAATATGTAATAATAAAGAAAAATGTATGTGTCTGTAGTTAAAACAAATAGTTCAATAAATTACAAGTATCACTCCCATAAGAAAATTAACTAAAGTAATGCAATAGACAGAAGATACAAAGACAACACTTCCTACCTTCATAGAGTTGGCATGGCTTAGTGATAAGGGTGCAATCTATGGGTTGTCAGATTGAAACCTATTGCCAAACATGCTCAACCTTTCAGACGTGGGAGCACTATGATATGATGGTCAATCCCACAATTTATTGGTAAAGAATAACCCAATGGTTGGCAGTAGATGGTATTGACTAGTTACCTTCTTTCTAGTCTATCACTTCAAAATTAGGGGCAGCTAGCACAGATAGCCCTCGAGTAACTTTGTACAAAACTCAACAAACTTACACCAAAATTCAAATTAAGAAGAGACAATCCAAAGTAATAGACAAATGTTAAGAATTAATCTAGAAGTCTAACATATATTTAAATTTAATGATTTCATTGATAAATTAAATTATTATATAGTGAAATGTCAATAACAGTATATGTAATACTAATAGCATAACCATACGTTGATTTAACAGAACTAATGAGGCCATGCTGTACTATATAATGACATGGCATATGACTTAGTAGAGCTAGCAAAAGGTGATCTTAATAGTCCCCTGAGATACAAAAATGGTTTGATTTCTTATTAAATTTAAAAACAAAAATTGAAAAATTAAGGTATTGTCATGATTATTTTAAAAAGGCAGTAGTGTGGTCAAAATATGATGAGAAACTTTGCCTATAGAAAATATGACTGAGTTTATGAATTCTGTCTGTGAAATCTTGTGATGTTGAACAAATTCTCTTGTATCAAATGAACTGTGACAAGTGAACATTGTAGCACCATGCACTTGAAATACTTGTATTGAGAAATTTAAAATTTTGAAATTATGTGTTATGAAAAATGTTGCTTGTGTGCAACTTCAATGTGTGTTATTGGTGGTGAAACAGTTTTTTTTTTTGTTTGGTGGATACATAAATTTAAGTGTCAAGAAAACTTAAGAAAAATTGATAAAATAATATCAATATGCTTACAAATGATAGTAACATGAAAAGTGAAACTTTTATAGTGATTCTTACTACATTGTGAAAGAAAATTCAAGTTCAGCTAAATACAAATGGACCACTTGTTGGATGTTGAATGAAGTTGCTTCTTGTATATATTCCTTGTATTAGCTTAAATACATCTTTGTCAATTGATCTGAAGTAAAAAAATGCACAGCTTGTAAGAATCAATGATATGATTTATAATTAATATTATCATAAATATTGGTTTTATGTACATTGATCTAAAAGTTTTTACTTCAATCTTGTTTTGTGAGAAAAAGTATGATTTGTTGCTGAAAAAGGACACTTAGATTTCTTTTCTGCATTGGGTGCTGAACTTATCCTCTTTTAACAGAAACTGACCCATAATCTTGCACATAAATTTTATATTACAAGATCTCAATCAAATGACTAAGTAATAATAAAATTTTTAAGAAATAACTTCAGTCACCACTTCTTGTATTTTATTATCTCTATTGTTAATTATTATGAGTTAATTATGTCCTCATAAGTTTATGCAAACAGAATTTTTAAATTCGGTATGGTGATATGGAAGATACAAATCAAGTGATGGTATAGGAACATAAGAAGCATTAAATTTAACAAAACTATGATAATAAGGAAACTAAAATATAAAAATCCTGACTGTCATGCTCAGAACACTGAAGCATGACACATCACAATACATATTCAGCAGTGGAATAATGTCACACTTGTGAAATTAGAATCTTTTAGTTGGCTTTTATGCTTTTTCACTTCATGCACTAACATGGCTGATGCTTGTTAATTTGGTTTTGTTCTTGGAAAGTTAATGTATTTCATTGTTAGAAAATCTCTTCATATCATTCTCTCACATTTTACTCATTTTCTTATCTTTCGACAACTTTCAGCTGATACTTGGTGAGCATTTAATTTAAGTATGTCAGTATTCAGTTTACCAAATAAGTTTTATTTCTTAGCTGATACATGATATACATATATATATATATATTAGCTCATGTGAAAACTTTACTATTCATGTTTAAAACTTTTTATCAATGAAAGAAATCATGAATAATATGTAAATTCCCACACTTGTTTCTCTGAGGAAAGAAACTTATCATGTACATGTATAATTGCAGTACAAGCACTGCTAATACAATACTTCAGATACAAAAATCCAATAACAGTAAACCTGTTATTCAAAATATACACGGGTATTGTTTGAAATACTCTTTGTATAAAGTTTATAAAACTGAAAAAATTTTATGTTTTACTGACTTGTATTATATTGATAAATATTACACTTCACCAACTTAATTTAGTTAACACCATAACAGTTGTTAATACAATATGATAATATAACTAAGTATCTCAGCTACTACTGTTTCTGTCATGTCGCAGCCAGCCTGATTAGTCCTGGTACAGGGTATAGTGTGGTTGATGCAGTTATTCATTTTTCTTTACTTTTGCTCATAAGTTCAAAGAATTTATTAAACAAATAAATGTTCATTTGTCATTAAAGGCAGTATTTTACTAAATTGGCAAAATCTATAAATGTAATTGCTAGTATTTTCTTTTTAATTTTTTCTTTTTTTTTTGGAATCTTAAGCATTTTTATGAAATTTATCATCCAGGATAAAAGTATTTTTATGAGTAGAAATTAATTTTTGATTAGTAGACAGTAATATTAAATTCAGTAGTTACTGCCAACTACTGTAAGCAGCACTGATGCTGTGGCATTCCAGGTATTTTACTTGTGAGAATAAACTAGGTTAGCATTTGTAAGAGATATATGTGAAAATTGAAATTAGTGTAGATATACAGAGACTTAAATGCAAGGTTATTGAGTGATACTTAAAAATGCTAAAAGCAAAAACATTACTTTCTATAAACAATTAATGCATAACCATAAGTAAAAGAACCCAATTCCAACATGAGCAGGAGCACTTTCCTTTCTGTGTAAGCAGTATCCGTGTGACCTAATCCAAGATGTTTTGTTTACTCCTTTACAAAATTCTTCCAGCAACTAAAGGACTTGCTCTTTCAAGTGAACAAAAATCTCCCCTCAAAGAAAAAGGCCAACCCTCTTGCAAGTAATCATGTACATAGTTCTAATTGCATATGATTAACCAATAATTTCAAATGCTAAACATTTTATAATATTTATTAGGAATGTCCTTGTAAAGTAGGGCTACCTCTGTTTATTATTCACCTTGTAGAACCCTGCAAAAATGTCATAGTATTGGAAATTAATTAATGTGTCTAGTAGGAAAACAAGTTTTAAGACTTTTCAGAGTTTGTTCAGCTTATCAGTTAAGTTTATACCCATTTTGTTAATAATAATATTACTTTCAGTGCTAACATTTGTGTCAAGTAAGTGCTATACTGTGGGAATTAGTGTCCAATAAAAGGTTATCTTAGGCCAAGTAATGTTACAAAGTAGGTACTAGTTAAGTCCAAAACCATAGAAATATGTCTTCTTTTTTTTTCTTCTTCTTTTACCATTTGGAATTAGTATAATGAAGTAGTAGTAGTAGTATTTTCAGAATGTTTTGTTATTTTTATGTTTTAGGACTTGGAATTTTTAGACCTGTCCAACATATCTGAAAGAGAAGCAAAGGAAATTTATACTCTGCTTAATCCTCCAGGTGGTATACAGTATGTCGAGGTAATAACTAATATTTTATTATAATTATTGTATATATATAATCATAAACTAACAATAAGTATGTATGTATGTGTGTGGTATAATGCACATAATTCCTTTAACAGAGTTTCTTTCTTGAGTTGTAACAGTCTTGGAGTCTACTGTAAAATGGAGGTGCAAGACTTCAGTATTCCTTTTTTCCAGCATTCATTCAATTTTGCAGTAATGCCACTTGTTTTGTCACTTGTAATTTACTGGGATGTTAAAGACATTGAAAATTTATATTAATTTATTAACATTCATAGTTAGAAAGAGATTTAGTGCTATATTTATTATCACAAAGTATAAGTGTGCTACCCATAGCTGTAATCTATTTTCTTATTATGAAATATGATAATATTGTGAGAGGTTAATTATGAGAGCTCATAATTGCTCAGAGTTATGTGAAGGTTTGACTATCTGTGGGTGATAATTGGTATAAAATAATAAATAAAGGAATGTTTGTAGGGTTTTTAGTTGTTTTCTATTTCTATAAATGTTATTTACATAGTCATAAAAGAGTTAAAATGTCACAAGTTAGTGTTATCTGTATTAACAATCTTATAATAAACAAATATAACATGTTGATAGTTTATAAACAGTCAGATGAAATATATTTGTTGAAAAATCATTTAAATGCAATAAGACTGTTGAGTTTTTTAACTGTGATCAGTTTATTTTTATGATTCTATGTGCTTTTCAAATAACATTTAAATAATAGTTTAGTATTCTAACTTGGTAATATGTTTATTCTTCAGTTACCGTGGATGCCAAATACAACTTATGCAAATTTAAGAGAACCACAGACCACAGGTATAATTTTTGAGAAAACTGTCTAAAATATTTTTTTATAAAAGTTTAAAGTGTAAAAAATAAAATACCTATAGTACAAAATGGTATTTGGAGTTTAAAAATAGGCTTTGTCAATTAAAGTGAAATTAAAGAGGCATGAAACTAACATATGACAGTGAACACATACACAAACATATAGATGAAAAGAAACTAAACAACAAGTTTGTTTCATTTTTTTTTTACCATTTGTAATATTTTTTGGGTTCACTATTCTCTTTATTTGATATTTCCAATTTGATTTAGTTTCATGTGTGTTTAATTTTACATTTTGTTTTATTAACAAATCATCTTCGTGTGTTTCAACTCCACATATTATTTGGTACTGTAGGTACTTGTTTCTTTTATTCTGGATTTTTTATTCTGGCCTCTAAATTAATAGTATAATGGTTTTAGGTGTGTGTTTGTGTGTGTATAATCAACTTACCAGTGTAATCCACGTGTTACTTTCTGTAATGTTCCATTGCAAAAGCACATTTTCTCTTTGTATGGTTAAATGTAGTATCCTGGCTAAAGTGGGTTAGCAATGAAAATGGATATTAAATATATATTTGGATAAACAATATATATGACAGATGTGATAAGATGTAATGATGAAATTAGGAATCCTCAAAGACCACCATCGAAAACTGTTTGTACCCCTTTTTCCCAACTGTGCAAGATAAAATATGTGGTTGTATATTTTTTCCCTTTGTTTTCCACTATTACATGAATAAAGCCATAAGCTGTAAAAAACAATTACAATTTTTGACATCTACACTTTTTTTATGGTGATACTACTGCTTAAACATTTTTTTCATGTCAAATATCACAAGTTAAAAGATACCAAGCAGAGATAATCACTGTTATATGTGTTATTGTTATTATTTTATATACATGACTGATATAATTAACTTCTCAGCTAAGCTTGCTTGGTAAGATCTGGTAATAAGAAAATTTTCAACTGTACTTTGACTTTTGTAGATTAAAACTTACCATCAGAACAGATTTTTTAGTTGGAATTTTATTTGTACCAGTCATGTACGAGACATTAAGTTGTATAGTTTATAATAATTAAAGGTGCTAAAGCGTGACCCTTCCTACAGTATAAACGTTTACCAAATACAATGAGCTATAATACTGAGTAAAAATCTGCACTACCATATAACAGAAATAAATGTGTTCAAAATGATATGATCTGTTCTTATTGGCATCTCATATTGGGCCAAGTAAATAGGAGTATTTAAACTCTAAAAAGATTAAATGTGACGATGTCATGCTTTAACAGATCAATTTATTTAATCAAGATATGGAATGTTTTAATCAAATCAATCTGATTAATTTTGATATTACAGGGGGAAAAAAAAAAGTCTTAAGCACCAGTAGTCTCAAATGCACAAGGAGTAGTATAAAAGAAACTTAACCTAATAGATTCCCAGTTTTCCCCCTGAAGAAGAAAGGTACACCTTTCAAAAGTGCTCAGGTTATAGGGTATCATATTTTCTTGTTCACTACCATAGAAAATCTATATTCTAGTTTTATATAAAATAAAGATTTTGTTCTGGTCCCTTACATCTGCTGAATCCTCTTCTATTAACACATGTTACAGAACAGCCTGAGAATATCAGAAAAGATTCCAACATTGTTGATGCAAGAATATCATCCATGACTCCTGCTCTTCGTCCACCATCTGGTTCCCTGGCTAATCCATCAGTTGTTCCTCCACCTTTCATTTCTCCTAGTGTAGCCTCTGCTGTACCTCATCTAGCCGGAAGTCAAGCTTTTCCTTTCATACCTCGTTCTTATCCTCTTCTTCATCCTCATTTTCCACAACATATGAACTCCATTTTTACTCGCAGTGTTCCTCAGCAAGAATTGACGGCAGTTCAACAGAGTTCACTTCCTCCTGCTTTTCCCATTCATACTTCTCATAGAGAATATATTCCAGTCATGCATGTTAGTTCTGATAAGACCTTAATTACACAGAAGAAAGGGCTTGTTTCTGCTAACAAACAAATGTCACAGAGTGATAAAAATAGTGGCTCTTCTGATAACTCTGTTAATGATTCGGATGCACAACAAGCAGATCAACATAGAACAGTTGTGGAAGAGCCTATGCCTACAGGAATGCCATCTGTGGTTCCAGTGCCTTTTACCATGCCCCCCAATAGTTTTCCTGTCACTACTGGCACCATACCTGTGGCAGCAGCTGCCACAGGATATCCACCAGGTATAGCTCCGGTTCATTATCAACCTCAAGGGCCTTCAGCACCTCTGTTATATGCAGTTCCATTTATAACATCTGCTTATCCTGGGTTTATTCACCCACAAGCACCTCTTGCTGTTAGAAGTGAACATCTTGAGAAGGAAAAGGAACACTCCAGTGAGAATGATGGTGGTGTTATTATAACAAATTCAGCTGTCACATCTGTTGTTGCAGAAATTCCTTCAGTTACTCTGACTTGCAGTGAATCAACACCTATAGAAACTTGTGCTACTCATGGTCAACATAGCCAAACCTGTGATGATTGTAATCTACAAAAGCCACAGGTTGATATCTATCAAATCATACAGCATGGTAACCTACAGAATAATCATATTGTACAAACATCCAAGTCTTTCATAAAAAACGAAGATAGCTTCAAAAATGATGGTAAAAACAAGCTAGATGTGTCATCTGATAATGAAAATGAGTCTCATGGAGGTATATCAGCTTCAAGGATAATAGTGAATTCATCAACTATTAACATGACTGATACTCAACCAGCTCTTTCACAGCAAATGTCTGCTAATGAACCTTTATCTTCTTTTCATACAGAGGATACTTTTTCTTGTGATACTAAGTCTTTAGTGAGGAGTAATAAATTTAGTGATGTTTATTCAGACTGTACAATAACAGAATCACAATCTAAAATACCAATTGTAAAAGAGGACTGCTCAAATGTGGATGTATCAACATCAGTTACTTCAGTTATGATTAACAATGATGCAGAAAATACACGTAATACTAATGTCTGGCATCGACGTTCAGGTGCTGACTTATTTAAAGACCAAAGAGCTGGTCAGATTACTTCTCAAGAATGTCAAAGTCTATCTCTTCCTCCTGTTTCTACTGCTGAATTCAAAGAAAGCGAGGAAAATGGAAGATTAGAAGACACTGAAGAATATCAAATTATAAAGGCTGAAGAAGATGTGTTAGCTATAAAATTAGCAAGTAAGTGTACATTTGTTTTTAAATTTATGCATCAGACTGTCTGTATTCTAAACATGAGATATTTTGTCTTTATTTGATATAAACTGCTTTATATAGATTGTTATGAAACATTTATGGTTATTTTACAAACAGTTTCTATGAAAACATTATTTTTGGCTCATATTTAAGTATAATGTTTTAGAAATGTTTATTTAAATAAGCATATTTCATAACAATAGAAACCTAACTTATTAAAATTAATTATTGCTTCAGGTTAAAAGTAAAAAAGAGAGCTAGTTCTTATTAACCCCTTAGTGATCTTACAGTCCTTTTAAAGTAGTAATGGTTAGTAATAAATAAAAATAGTAATTAAGTTATCACAATGCAATTACATTTTGTTTAAATTAATCTTGCCTGGAGAATAGAATTACTCAACAGTTTTAGGTACATCATGATTAAGCCTGTATCGTTTACCAATCAGTTGTCTCTAAAATGTTTTACTTCTTATTTATTTTCCCACAAATGAAATTGCATTTTCATCTATCAGACTGTGAAAAATGGATCTGTCAGCCTGGGACAATAACAAATAGTTATAATACAAATGTAAAAATAAACATCTGATTAAACAATTAGCAAATTCTACTACTCATTCAGTTCTAATTACAATGTAAACATACATTTAGAATAATAAGTACAAGTAAAGATAAAACCACTAAAGAACAGAAAGTTCATTTGTAGTTTTAAAAAAAAATGACTTAACTGAAATTGAATTGTTTTGTTGTTCAGTCAAGCATCATAAATCCTTCACTAAATATTTTAAGGTAAAATGCAAATTATGAAAAGAAATGTATCGGGTATAAATAGTTGATTAAAAGTTCAAATGTAGAATATATAATGCTTGTGTTTATTTATACAGTATCAGATCTTGATATTAACATTAGAAGTTGCTTAGCAGTATGGTTAATTTAACTTGCCCAAAACTTAGTTTCAGTTGCCTAAACATTATTAGTGGAAAAATGCTTGTTTTTCAATAATTTGATGTTCTGTTGTTTGTTTACTCGTAAATTAGTACAACACTAGCTTTTCAACAGCAAAGTGATAATTTAATGAACATTTACACATGAAATGTGCTCAAACTGACATGAGAACACTTCTCTTTACAAGTATGTATTGTCATACCTTGGGTAATAAGAACAAAACACTAATTTATTTCATTATTGTATTGAAACTTTTCAAACTAACCATGCTTCATTTTACAAGGTTCAGTAAATCTTTTTTTGTTTCAATGTTTTCGTTTATATTCTAAATCATCCATTTCATGATTTTTATTTCAATATTTAAGCAACAAAAGCTTAGAATTTTTGATTGAGCCACTATATTGTGAAATCTTTTAACAAGATTACAAAGAACTTGGATACTAGTTGGTTAAAATGTTGGTGTGCAACGTGCCCCAACCAATGAAAATGCACATTTCTACATTGATTATAACCTGGCACTGACTTGTAGAAAGCTCGGTCATTACAAGAAGCACACACATCATGGCATGAACAAAGAAATATAACAGCAAATAAGGGCTTATTTTTTGTAAATTTTGCTTTGTAGGTCAGTTCTCAACATGTTATTAAGTAGAACAAATTTTTGGTTGATAAGTTTACACTTTTCCGAAAGGACAAGTACATGTCATAAAGTAAGTTATCTGAAGTAAATTTTTACTTGTCTCAGGAGATTGAACACCCATTAACATTGAGCTATGAATGTCATATTAGTATAACAGCAAATTTTTTTTTATTTATTTTTTTTTTTCTGAAGTAGATAAATAACCCCTGAATAGAATGGGACTAAGTGCTAGAAATTACTTGTGAGTGATATACTGGAAGTTTATGTTTTAATCATTTAGTCCTAATGTAAAATATAAGAATCAAGTTAGATAGCTAGTGTTAAAAAAATGTGTTTCATAGTAACTCTTTATCAGATCGTGTCCAACTCTGTGAGTACCTGTCTCTCTCTTCTCATGCTGTTGGTCTCATTTTCTACTGTTAGTCATTTTTCCCACCTTGGTCTTTCTCCTCACTTTTCTTTGCTTCTCTTCCAGTTTCCTTCTCTCCTCGCTCTCACCCTTTCTATTGTCTTTTTCACCCAGTCTGCTGTTTGCCATTATTGATATGTTGAACACCTTCCTACACATCCCTCTTGGCATGTCCTGCATATGTTCTCTACATTTCGGCCATCAGTTTCACATTATCTCATTCCTTGCTTTTCCCTTTGACATAGTGTCAGCCCCTTTTGTATTCATTGGTATCATGAGGGACATTGCTCACCATATTCATGTCTCAGGTGAGGACCTGATGGAGGAGACAATATGGGGGTAGGCATATAGAAAGAGATGAGACCAGGCCTAACTGAGAGCATTGATAGTGAATTGAAGGATGAGGAACAGAGAACTAGAATAGAGGAATCCTAGAGTTGAGAAGTGTGGTAAAGGCATTTATGAGAGGCATGCCCAACTCAGACCAAAACCCAATGAAAGATCTAAGGGTGTAGAGACCACTCCTTTGGTAGAATGCAGACTGACTGAGAGAGGCAATCTGCCACAATCTCCCATACACACACAAGTAAGCAGTCTCCCATAAAAGAGGGGAGGTGTAAGAAGAGGATACCATCCAAGAATGGGCTAATAGAAGTCAATTGTTCAGGAAAAGGAATATTAGCCCTTGATGTACAATACTCCTTGTAGATTATATTGTTGGAACCTCTTTGGTGAGTTCAGACTTAGTTTCCCCTTAGCATACAGACCCACCCACCTTCAAGGCTGACTGAGACCTTAATATAGTTTTGCATGCTCTCATGCATGCCCCTTTTGAGTTTATTGTTTTTTATATCATCTTCCTCTCAAGGCTTACATCCTTCTCCTTATCATCTTCAATTACCATTATTCAATATCTTTTTTGTGGATGCTTCTCACACCCTCATCCACTGCACTTACATACTCCTCTCCCTGGACTGATCTTTCCTTTCTAAGACTTCTACCGCTTGGGAGGGTAACCATACTTTCCCTCCCATCTCCCTTCCTGTTTGATCATTTAGACCCAGATTGGCTCCTGTGTCTTGTTAATGCTGCTTATCACAGACCTCTTTCTGTTGGAGTCTCTGCCATTGTCTGTCCCTATCCTGGAACTCATCTTTTTCCATCCAATGGATCTTTACTAGATGGATCCATCAACTCCTCTGGTTGGTATATTTGTCTCTGTATCTAGATGTTTGCAGGCTATTTCACATTTCTTGTATCACCTTTCTTATTCTTTTGCTTCTCATCTTCACCAGCCTTGGGATGAGGTCCTCCATTTGGACGACTCTCCACCTGTTCGTCTCTCATTTTCTACACTATCTGGTTGTCTAATCTCCTGCTGGATTTTGGCTTATATTGGTTGCCATTCTTCAGTCACCTCACCATCTTTGAGAAGAATGTGTACAATTTCTTTTTCAGAGCCCCTTTTTAATTTTTATATGAAGTCAGGTACCTGGTATTGCCTCCTAGGGCATACTTACCCCAAATTCACATTGAGCTTGGATAACAGAAAGTGCTCATACCATCTACCCTGACTTAACCACTGCCCACAGTGAGATGGGATGTTCCTCAAGACCATTTGAGATATCCTCATAATATATATGTTTACTCAATTGTCTCAAGTGGAGCACGGGAGTCCAATACCACCTTGACTTGTGTGCAAGCACTCAGATTGTCCTCTTCTCATTCCACTTGTTCCTGCAATACATGAGGCTTATTTGTCTCTTTCTACATACTTTCTGGGTGAAGTGTGTATCCTGGTTGAAATAAGATGCAGTCTCCCACAGATGTGCCTGTATAGATCCCCTGCCATCAGGTCATACTCCATGGGCTTCCCTTTGGGCACTTTCTGAAGGGAGCTCATCTAGGTAAAAATTTTGCACTGGCCCTTCTGCTAATACTTGATGGGATTCTAGCTGGTCTGTGTGTATAGTTCAATTATCTCAAAAATTTACATTTCCAATACATACCTCCACTCACATTTCCCACCCATTCTTCCCAATCTAGTACACATTTTTCTTTTTTGTCTTGCCGCATCAAAGGATGAAGTTATCACAAGTGCAAGTGTATAGGGGGAGTTACTGCTCATGTAGGTTGTGTAACCCTCCTATTGATAGAAGGCTTTTGTCACATAATGATATCATCATGTACTAACACAGTTCACATTAAAAAACATGAAATTAGGTGATAGTTGCCTCAAGGCTAGTAGCATGCAAATCTCTTAGGCAGAAACATGATAAAGATGGCTATTCTGTGTGTGGAGGTATCTATCAGAAATACATATTTCAGTTGTAAAAATATTGACCTACAAATCATTTTGAAAAAAAGTATGGTCTTTGTAGGTTAACTAGATAAATTGAAATTTTGCTTAATCAACAAAATCAAAATATCAGAATATCAAGATAGAAAACTAATTATTTAGTATTTGATTTAGTTATGTTTTGCTGTTTTTTCAGACATTTTTGAAAATACACGACTGAACCACATTGCTCCTTTTCTACAACCTCGTGGGCTTATTAATCGGAGTAATTGGTGCTATATTAATGCAGTATCCTTTACTGTGTATATCATTACTAAAAAATGTAGCAACATTTACAACTATATTGTTTCCAAGATCCAGAATTTTAACTTCTTTCAAGTGTCAGTTTAAAAGAAACATCTAATTACCTTTATTCCAACTAGTATAATAAAGTGTTAAGTTCCATGTTTCCTTATCTTAAGAACTGCTTTTAAAATTGGATAAAACAGTGAATAATTTTAAACATTTCAATTGGTTTTAAGGTTTTATTCAGCTTTATAGTAAAGCTCAAAACTACTATGACAACACAGGTATTTCCTACTTTGTCTTGTGAACCAGAACTGAGTAATGTAAAAGTGTCTCTGATGTCTTAAAAACTAAACATGTTTGAGGACAGTTCCCCCCTCCACAAAAAAATAAGAATATTTGTGTTATGTGCATGTAAACATACATACAATTGTTACACTAACTAACGTAATGGTGTGTATGTCAGATTATCATGATTACATTCTTTAGAATTTCAATAAACTTAATTATGGCAATTAGGTCTGTAAACAATCTTCAAGCTGGTAAAAAAATTTCAATTTAATTAACCACATTTTTTTAATTTCACTGATTAAATGTTTTCTGAATTATCTTGTGCATTTATATTTTCCAAAAAAAAATTGAAAAATGACTTTAAAAGTAACATTACAAATTCTTGGATTGGTTTAAGGTTTTTATTCCCAATGTCCAACCAAAATTCTTAAATTAATCTTTGAACTATATTTGGTACTATACTTTAGTCATTGAACATCACAGAGCATTTGTTACTACAGTTCACCACTCTCTGACTTTGTGTATGACTTTTGAATAACCCTGTGTATGTGTTAAATAATGAAATCTCGATTTTAAGAATGGGATACGTCATTAAAGACTTTGTTAGTTTAGCATGTTAGTTCTTTAGTCTTTTAATAAATAAGTTGTTGTTTTTTAACTTAAAAGTCATTGATGTTTTAAATTTGTTCACAACTTAAATTTTCCCTGAGATCTGTTTGAAGAAGTTGTCCCAGCTTTCAAATATTATTTAACACTATATATAATAGGGTGTTTTCTTAAAAAGAAAACTACTACCTTGATTTAAAAGTTTGCTTATTTAGATCTAAAGATAATAGAATGTATTGACTTTTAACAAGACTTCCTTCAGACACTACAAGCACTACTAGTGTGTCCTCCTTTGTATAACTTACTGAAACAGTTTACTAGTCTCCTAGGGCAGAATCGTAACAAGTCATCAACTCCCATCTTGGACAGCTTGTAAGTATTGTAACATATCTTTTTAACTTGGATTCTGATTGATACTAAACCTGAATGACATATCTCAGTTGTAGAATAAGTAGACCAGTTAAGTACAATAAGAAACTAGTATTTTTTAACACCGTATTCTTAATAATTTCAGTTTGAAAATCCTTGTTCATTGTAATTCTCTCTCAGTTACAAGCTTAAATGTTTTATGATATATTTTATAGAAACTGAAAAGTTTTTGAATGATATGTAAGTAATATATCTAACCAAATCCTCATTCAATCAACAATATCTAATATTCTTCCTGAGTGACAAACAAAGATCAAATTACTGTAGCCTTCTTTAGGAACAGTATGCACATGCAGAAGTGAGATTTATACCTCTACATGTGTTTGTGTGTGTATATATAGGGCTTATGTACCTTAATTTAAATAAGAAACCTTGTTTATTGTTAAACTCATTTTAGAAACATTGAAAATTGTTTGCTCTAATTTCATTCAGGGTGGAATTTATACAAGAGTTCCCAACCCTACCACAAGCTAGCAAGAACAAGAGAAAAGAAGATCTAGCTATTGGAGCTTCTTTTGAGCCTGGAAATATTTACAAAATGTTAAGTGTTATTAAGTCTGAATGTGTCAAGGTACGTGCATCTCACAGCTCAATTGGATTGTATGAGATATAAGAAAATTTCAATTATTTTACAATTATTTTTGTTTTATCATTTCTGTTAATATTCTTGATCTGAAAATTTAAACTTTTATTATTTCTTTGTAATATTGAAAAAGTTTTCTAAACCTGTATGCATGCTTTGAAGATATGTTTGTTAATTTAAAGTAGTATAATGATTTACATTAGTATGTCTACTATCACATTCCCTTTTTTACTGCTTCACAGAGTTGTCTGTTGTGAAAATTAAACTGTTCACAAGTGAAAACTTTTAGCTGTTAATTTCAATATAAATATATGATTATAACTGCTTGGGAAAATATGGAGTTGCTTGATGTACTTCTTACCATAATGGACATAGTGTGTGTGTGTGTATATATATGTGTGTATGTGACCAAAATGATAAATACAATGTAGCATCTTCTATTGAATAGCACCACAAACAAACAACAACAAAAAAAAAATATTCACGCTTTGGGTATTCAAGATTCAGACACTTAGAAAAAAATAACTACAGTTTGTGCAACAACCATTTCTTTATCAAAGAGCACAACTTTAAATAAAAGTACTCTCCTCACAACTTTCATTAGGAATGTACGTGAAGGTTTGATTGTATCTTTATTGATGTAATTTGTAAATATAGCACTTACTAAAAAAAGATTGAGTTCTTCAGAAATACTTATTTTTCAATAAAGGGTACCAATTTTAATATATAAAAAGACTACAGTTTATATTGGCACAATCTGAACACTTTTCCTATGCAGTACTTCTCAGAAAAATCATTTTTTAGAAATTGTTCAGTTTTTCTAAATTTTTCTCCATGAGGTATGAATACTACAATTAGTAATTACTAGCACAAACAGCTGCCCATAGGGCATCGTTTCTTGTAGTAGTAATAATAATTTAAAGATAATAGCAATTCTTTATTCCTTGTTGATGTGCTATAATGTCTTAAGACTGTCCTTAAATAATAAAGATAAAGATAACTTAGTAAATCTTCATGGAGATTCTTATTTTGCAGATTGTGTAATTTTGTATCAAATTCAAGTCTTCACCATCATTACAGAAATATTTTTTCTCAATGTTTTTGTATTATCATGTATAAATTTTTATTTTGTGCTATATGTATTCTCTTTAGCCTTTTAAGTGATAATTTTTACTCATAGGGTCGTCAAGAAGATGCTGAAGAATTTTTAAGTTGCATTTTAAATGGTCTTCATGAAGAAATGTTGGCGGTAATGAAAAGTATTAGAAAAGATGTGGGAAAAGAAGGTAACAACCGTAGAACCTCTTGGCTATTAAAGAAGAATGTTATCATTACTCCTTGGAAGGAAAATTAATAGGAGCCTCTATTATGAAAACTTTAAACCAATGTAGGAAGTTATATATACGTACATATATAAATAAATATTCAGTAATACCCGTCAACATTTTTCAACTCAACAGCATTTGTCATTTCTGTTGCACTGAAATTATTCCACATTTTCAACCTTTTTGTTCCATGGATTTTATAAGAATCCTCAAATTTTTCCTGCTATTTTACTAAAATGTGTTGTTTAATTATAATAAACCAATTTCTTAATTATTAATAGAGTTATTTTATATTGTAGAATTTCAAAGTTTCTGTGAAGATCTTTTTGAACTAATTAAATACATCTGTGTTAATGTCAGAAAAGTTTGAACTTGTATGTGTCCTGTTTTCCAGCTGGTAATGGAGAAGCAGCTGCAAATGGACATCTAGATGACAGTGGAGATGAAGGATGGCAGGTGATGGGACCGAAAAATAAAAGTATAGTCACCAGAACTGTAAGTGTATAAGCAGATGCATAAGTACATGAAGCATTTAGCTTGTTCATTTCAGTGTTTCCATACTTAATATGTAATCAATATTCACATTATTGTGTTTGTTTGTTTTGCATTTTCGCGCAAAGCTACACGAGGGCTATCTGCGCTAGCCATCTCTAATTTAGCAGTGTAAGACTAGAGGGAAGGCAGCTAGTCATCACCACCCACCGCCAACTCTTGGGCTACTCTTTTACTAACGAATAGTGGGATTGACCATCACATTATAACACCCCCACGACTGAAAGGGCGAGCATGTTTGGTGTGACGGGGATTCGAACCCGCGACCCGCAGATTGTGAGTCGAGCGCCCTAACCACCTGGCCATGCCGGGCCCCATTATTATGTGAAATTGTGAATAGGTTTAGTATAATTAGTATGTATATAATTTCCTTAATGCTTATCTTTTTTTAAATAAATTAAGTTAGGTAAAGGAGAAAATAATGTTAACAGTAAATTATGTTTTTGTTATAAAAATTTAAATCATATGCAGTGTTATTTATGAACACACATACAGAGAAATTTTCATTCAGGAAAACTAGAACTTTTTTTTCCATAAAAGAAACAAAAATTTTTGTTTTTAGAAATGTATAGTTGTGTATGGTTTCCTTGCCAATCATGTAATGGCGATTTTATTTTATTTTTTGGAGAAAATAGCCATTTTGTTATACTCGTTTGGTTACTAATTTATCATAAACCTTGTCATGTCAATGTTAAAAGTCATTTGAATAAAAGGTAATGTCTTTTAATGTTATGTCTTAAACAGCCAAATGTCACTTTTTGACAGTAGGCAAAAGTTAAAACTATTCTTTCCCATCAGCATTATTACTGAGAAGAAAAAGGTGTGATGGTCTTACATCGTTGAGTAGTTGTGGATTTTTGTGTTTCACAGTTACCTGACCTGTATAATAATGAGATTCAAGGACTGTCTGCAGAGGAAAAAAACTATTCATTACCAGTTAAATTATAGACAAAACCTGATGGTGAAATAGAAATAAAAGTATATTTTATTAACAAGTACAAATGAGAACAATATAATGATGAATTGCCAGCTTAAATTACCTGATGAGTTATTCAGATAAAAAAACTTGGCTTAGAATAAAAAATTGAATTTGCAAATATTATATTTAAAATTAATAAGAGAAAAATGAACTAAATGAAGCTAGAGACAAGTGAAATACAACTGGATTAAACTTAAACTAGATCTAATACTATAATCACAAATACGTGGTTAGCAATAGAATGAAACAAGGATTGATTACACTATCTCGTTTCACTAGAAAATGGCTTTCACAATTCAACTTATACATGGCCAATCACATGTTGAATTCTAGGATCCCTCATTATGGTTGCAAATATTTTTGGAAGTGAGAAATCTATAAAGGTGTTATTAATAATAGAAATCATAAATCTTAATTGAGTCCTTCTGTAGAGTATTATATAGGGTTAATTTTGCATTTAACAAAGTAGATTTTTGTGATTCTCAACTAAAATTCAACAAAAATATTTTAATGTTGTTTCTTATATAAAAGAAACTGTATACGAGTGTGGTAACCTTATCTTGAAATGTATAAATAGTAATGTTTTCTTTTTATGCATTTGTAATTTGAAAGCATCCTCCCTCTCATTCATTCTTTCTTAGGCAAGCTTTTCTCGTTCTCCAATTTCTGACATTTTTGGTGGACAGATGCGGTCAGTTCTGATGGCAGGAAATGAAACGTCAGCTTTTCTACAACCATTTTTTACACTACAGCTTGATATACAGGTCTGTTTTTATAGTGATAAAAAAATAATTCATAATTTTCTGTTAATGGTTTCAAAACAGTTCTGTACTAATTTAATATTTATAATTTATATTTTTAAAGAACAGAACACTTAGAAATATTAAAACTCAAGAAATATTGTAATGTTTTTGTTTTGGTTGTGATTATTTTTCACATATAATTTTACTGTTTGCGAAATAACTTTTTATTAAGTGCTCATATAGTATATAAAATCTGCTAAAAAATTAGAAGGTTTTTTAAATTGGAATGGATCTCTTCAAATTATATTGTTTTAACTGATTTAATTGATAATGCTTTTACGAAGTATTTTTCAGGGTTAACCACAATTATTACCACTCTTCTGAGTCTATTATTGTACAGTGTTCACACCATCTTTAATCTAGTGTAGAGAATGTGTGTAAATGGTATTATTTTTGGTGAGATAAAGTTCATTTCCTATACGAACAAGATTGAAACTAATAGTCATATATCAGTAATGAAATTTTTTTATAGTCAGAACAGGTTGAATCTGTGCTTGCAGCTTTAGAACATCTCACTAGTAAAGAATCCATTCAGGGATATACATGCACTAAAACCAAACAGGAGGTGAGATTTTGAAATATTTCTTCTTTTTTTTTATCAGGTATGGAACGACCAATCTTAACTTTATAAAATATGAATATGTATACAATTAGTATCATTGTATAATAATGAGTTTATCATCAGCACATGAAGTTTCTTGCACAATAAATATTGTGAATTGATGATGACTTCATAAAAACATGAATTATTCAGAATACATCCTAATATTTTAAAAGATATATTTATTAGTAAATTCACTTCCATTTTTAATTTAGGAAATAATTCATGAAATTTTAAATTTAGAACTGTTGCAAACTTTTAAGATAAAAAAAAAAAGTGTAGTCAATCACTAACACTCAATCTGATAGTCAATGATACTGAATTTAAGGGATTGGATGGGATAGAAGAAAGTCGTGGTTTCCGGTATTCTGAGCAGAAACCATAACAAAAGTAATGATCATGGTACGTGCCACAATTCTGCATTTGAACACAGTAATGGTGTATACCATTCTTGGCCATTTCTATTGAGAGAACTCACAAAACATGTGGAGAAAACTGAGGAACCAAATTTTGTGTTGTAAAACATGGGTTTCATTAATATGAATTTAGCCATGCTGTGAGGCAATTCAAATTACAGATATTGCAAGTAGCTCAAATTGCTATTCAGAATTTTAAAAGAAGAGGGTACTGGAAAGCTTTGTTAGGCAGCAATCCACCAAAAATATTTCCCCGACTTGCAGACTGGGTGCTAAAAGCAAACCAAGGTGCAAGTACCAGTTTGATTAGAAAACCACTCGGGAAGGACAATTTCATGGTTAATAGTAGAAATATTTGGGAATCTGCTATGACTAATACAATACTGTTAATTCTTAATCTTTGAGAAATTCTTCAGCACTGTGAATGTTTGTAAACACAGAGTAATTTATTTTACCTCTTCCTTCAGGTTGAAGCATCTCGTAGAATCACCCTGGAAGAACTTCCTTTAGTTTTAGTACTTCATTTTAAAAGGTTTGTTTATGACAAGGATGGGGGATCCAAGAAAGTAGACAAGTGTGCAGAATATGCAGTCACTCTAGATTTGACGGGAGGTAAGCAAGCTAAAATGTTTAGTTTTAATGCAAATATACTGAAATTATTCTCTAAGAACTTCCAAGATCTGTTAGCCCTAAGAATTTATTATTCTATATGAAGAACTTTTGTTTTTCCCAGTAATTTGTAAAAGTGGTTTTCTTCCCACATTGCTACATTTTGAATTCATCCATATTATTAGCGTTGTATCCAAGGTCAAAATATTACACATATAATTACACTTGACCTTTAGAATTTCATTTTTATTATGTCAACTTACATGCATTCTTGGTACCTGTAATATTGCATATTTAATAACATACCATTGTGTTTACAACCTCATCAGATTATAGTGTTGTTTAATGAATTAACCCATGTGAATTAATGCACGAATATATACTTCAAAATGTGCAGGACCATTGCTGTTTCTTTTTTATATCTTCAGCATATGGCTTTGTTCAACTGCAGGGTAAATGTTATTAAATTAAAAAGCTTGTTTTAACAGCAGAGGCTCACCAACAGTTTTTAACTCTCGAACTATTCTTAACTTTCAAACTTATGGAGAGCAGATATGTCTTCTTATAGTCTCTTTACTATTCGATACTGGTTTAAAATTGTGACATTATGCCTTTGTATATTTAGTGAAATGAATGGTGAGTTGTTATATTAAATTTTTATATATTGTTGCTCACACTGTTAAAAATTTGTTTTTTTCAAAGGCTTGTTTGCAGGTTTTTAGGTTAAAATTGACAAATCAAACATTTATTTTTTCGGTCCACCTGAAATTAATTTTCATTTAATATTACCCTGACTAGCAACCAGTGCAATGTTGTGTTATTATAAAAGTAAAATTAACTATAAATTCAGGTAATGTTACTGTTCTGCTTTCACATAGTCACACAGTTTTAATTATTGTTGTTTTTTTATGTGTGTTCGTGTTTGACATTTTAGTATTTATTTATAATTGAGGAGCATTTGTTATTTTTAAATTAGTGTTATAATCCACATTTTAAGAAGCTTTCATATCCAAGGAGCAAAGAGAAGTGTTCCTTACTGGTGTTCTTTTTCTTTCTTTCTTCTTATGCTTAAAGTTTGTGCCTTAACCAAGTTGAGATTGGTGATAAATATGTGGTATGTAACATCTAAAAAATTTTCCAACTTACTAAAAATATGCTAAAATGATGACTGGTAGATTAGGTTTTCATCCTGTGAAGTTGAAATGTCAGTAACATTTTTTTTTCTTTGGGGAGTTATTTATTCAATATTCTTTACCTTTATTTTGACAAATATTTTCCATTTTATGGCCAAATGTTGATTGTTTGTTTCTATGCCATTTCTTGTTTTAAAGAGTAAGAAACGATTGTTGAATATTATTGAAACATCAGAAGATTATCCTGTGTCTCCTCTTACTTGCACCTATAAAGTCAGAATTTACTTAAAGTATAATAAATACATATGATATAGATTTGACCAAAATGGGATATCTAGTGAGAGACGTTATCAAGAAAAAGAGGGCAAAGTAGAAACGAAAATAAGAAAACTTCTTATCTTTCTTCTTGGAAAGCAAAGACCGCTGTTGTTTTGGGCCTTGAAAATGGTGATTGAATAGTCAGTTTTGTAGCTTTGTGCCTAAGAACAAACACATCACCAAACATAACCATCTTGTGCACTTTGTCTGTTACCTCTTTCTCATTCAAATACTCATTATTTGTGCTGAAATTTCTGGATACAGTTACACCAAAATAGCAGTTGATCCTCATCAACATGGGTCAACTTTGACAATCAGTTTAGAAGTTTTATCAATATCAGTTCCAGCTTTTTTTTGTTGTTTTAGATTCTTTAGACCCAAGTCTAATTAATAAAATACCCAAAAATTAAAAAAAAGTACTACCAGATCATATGGTGTGCAAATTTTATCACCACATTTTAAGGATTTCAGCCTGGATAAGTCATAGATCCTAAGTTAATAATACAAAATACTAGTACTTTTGTTATTTTATATTTTTACTTCATTATAAAGAGAGGTTTTCTTTACAAAGAAATGTATACCAAATGAAAATGTATCAGTGGTTTTCTGAGATATGTTTTCAAGATAGAATAGACCGCTTTAGCTGTTGAAATTACCTGCTTTATGTATATTTACATGCAAGTATTTATTTGTATACCTCCATTTTCTATTTTTAATCCATCCTAGCAGTGGTAGATACCTCAGTCAGTTTACTTATAAACTTATTCCAAGTTTAAAAACTGTTGTATATATTTCTTTTAGAAAATTCATAACCATGAAAGTATCCATGAGAGTAATTATATTATGATTTTTCATAATGTAAGCACATCTTTAAAAAACTTGCAGGTTATTGATAAACATTACAAGGTTTTTGTACGCAAAGTATCAGGTTTTTGAATAAAGTATTAAGATTTTTTAATTAAAGATTTTCTCATAAACCTTTTGCTTTCAGAATGTTGACCATCCAATATGCAAAGCAATTTTGATTTTAAGATTAAAAATACATCAATGCATTAAAACATTTTCAAATTTCACATGCAAAATCTTTATAATCTCCAGATAATTATCAAATTTTTTGTTTAAAAAACTATTATTTTATTTATTATTTTCACTAGTATATTCTTTACGGGTTTGTTCAATATGACCAACCTTGTAACCTCAATAAAAGAATTAGTAAAAAAATATAAATTATGCTTTTTCATTCTAGAATGACTACAAATTATAACACAAAAACACAAAATTTTAGTCTAGCTGAATCTCATAACGTTATACATTTATATATATTTATTATTGTGATTATAGTGACCTTCCAACTGTGCCTGGCTAACAATACAAAAGTTACAATGATGCGGTGCACGTGAACTAGTGCTCCTATATCCAATAATATATAACTCACCTTTAGTCTTTACAAAGTTACCTGTCTTGGCTGTGTTTTACTGTACTAGTATTTGCATAAAATACAGTCACATTTCAACTATTATACATTAGATATATATTATATACATTATTTCTATTACAAATAATTTCTTAAACTTATTTTTTTTAAAACATAGAACAGTAAATAAAATAAAGCAAATAATTATCTCTTCTAGTTACAACCTTTGTACTCGTTTGCTACTTGTCATAGGTTGCTAAGTTTTATGAAATTTCCCACGTGGAGGATGTAAAAAGATATATTTTTTTAGTTTTTATATATTTTAATTAACCAAAAACAATCATAAATTACTATATGGATACCGTAGACTTCCACTATAATTTATTGAGTATAGTAACTAAGCTGTATTTGGTTCCAAAAAAATATGAAATTTCGAGCTCACTAAAGACTTACCTCGTCATTTGAAATATTGTGTGAAAAGAATGAACTTAGCACAATAACACATCAAAATGGCTGAGAAAACCACTAGGGGGACATTCTGAGCTTTTGATTGGTTATTCATGTCATATATAGAAGTAAGTGTGTATAAGGGACCGTTTTCAAAAATAGAAAGAGGTGGGTGGAGGGGCCACTGTGTTTGATTCAGTACAGGAGCAATTTCTTGGGAAATAGGAAAGGTAAGACGTTCTTATTTTATATTCTAGCTTGTCAATATTGGTAGTTTGAGTTCCTAATTCATATGTAACTGTATATTTTGTGTTTTGACATCACAAATGTCTAATTTGAACCAGTGCTGCATTCAACATACCACGTGGCAAAAAACAAATCAATGTTTAGCTGTGTTTTTTTTAATTTATCTTTT
>NW_013665897.1:188923-199084 GCF_000517525.1 Limulus polyphemus
AAAAAAATTAGCAGTGTAATTAGAGGGAAGGCAGCTAATCATCACCACCTACCGCCAACTCTTTTACCAACGAATAGTGGGATTGACCGTCATATTATAACGGCCCCATGGCTGAAAAGGGCGAGCATGTTTGGTGGGACGGGGATTCGAACCCGCAGATTGCGAGTCGAGCGACCTAACTACCTGGCCAACTAAGAAAAGAAGGCTATTGCAATGAAAATCCAGAACTGTGGATCTACACGGTTAAATGAAAATATATCAAAAATTCCATGAGTACCTAGTCTGCTTTTGTTTCGCAAAGGGACAATATTGGTTGCAATTTCCATATTAATCCAAGAGTTACCGATGAGCCCCATAAGCCACTATAAACACGTTTTTATAAACTATTTATGCAACTAACTGCTAATCGGTCAGTCAATATGTTTGTTACATAGTACCTAATAACATGAATTACACACAAATGTTAAACAAAAATACCGGTGAGACCTCACTGCACTAGCATATGCCAATTATTTTATATTGTATTCTTAATCCCTATACTTGTGTTTAAACATTATTCTAATAATTCACAGTTCCTTATTGAAAAACCTTTTGTGAAACCTTACTTACAAGACTAATAATTGGAAACTCAAACTAAAAGTCAAGAAATGGATTTTTGCATTTCAGAAAATTAGTTCTTTTGTGAAAAAAACAAACAAAAAAACATTTACTGGTAGATTAAGAATGTAGTTAGTACAATTGATTATATAGAAAAACGTTAACTTGTGGTTCCTATTATAGTAAAATTAATTTTAGTTCTTGTCTCAGAATGAGAATTATTGTTTTTCTTTTTTAATGATATGTCACTGCTACACGTAAAGTGAACAAAAAGGTGTTGTTGTGTTTTAGTTAACTGTTTTACTAGTTGAAGCATTTGCTGCCGTTTTTATTTTGTTTTTGGAGGGGCCTCATGGTTTAGGCTTATTACTATACGTATAAATTGTATTATAATTAGCAGATATTACATTATTTAGTAATGTTTTTTTATTTTAATATTGTAAAACTTCTATGTATTTTGGGATGGTTTGCATCACTGCCTGGCTAATAAACCTGTAATTGAGATGTCTGTCTATTAACAATAAATCAGAAAACTAACATACTAAGTAAAAAATTTTTTTTAGAAGACTATTAGTTTGCTTTATACTGTTTGTTAGTAGATCTTTTCTTTGCCTTACAGATATTCTTTCTCAAGAGGTGCGAAGCAAGTACAGTCATAAATCACTTCGTACTTACAAGCTCTTTGCTGGTGAGTATTATAATATTTTATAAATTACCTTTTTTGGTGTTTTTTTAAGTGAATATGAGGATTGAAAATGAAATTTGTTTACAATTAAGCCATATCTGGATCTGTGAGCACCTTTAACCAAGGTGCCAAGTTCAAACCTGCATATCAACTTTCAAAATTTAAGGGAAAATAATAAACCTAAATCTGTTTCGGTAATTCTTTTACTCAGAAATATGTTATTTTGTGTGATTTGTTTTAGTGTAACTAGCAAAGGAACATAGAAAATCATGTTCAGTTTTATATTTCTACAAGCTCCAAGGAAATTAGTCTCTCTCTGTTTAGAATTTTTCTGCCCATCCTAAAACTATCATCCATTGAGAATAATATTCTCTATGTTTTATTTATCACATGGTTTTCCTTTTCTTTCTCTGACTTTATTAGTACAGTATTCCTTGCCCACCCTTTTATGACCTTACTGCATGTGATGTACATAACTAATGATCGAGTTCAGCCTCGAAAATAACTAGAAGATAAGTTTCAGTTCCATTGGATATAGCAGTTATAAACAATTCATATCAACATAGAATTAATAAAGTGGAGTGACAAGAAGTGTATGGTTTCATGGGAAAGTGATTAGATATATCTCCCGCAGAGAACAACAAAGGGGTTTAGTGGGAAGTTTAAAAACATGAGAACAAATCATAGATCTGGGAATTATTTATAGTTTCATTTTTGTTCCTGAAAACGTTTTTGTGTTAAATTATAATTTTTTGAAATCTAGAGAAATTCTCTTCTATGACAAGACATCAGGTAAGCCTAGTTAGATTTAAAATATTCTGATGACTGTAATCTTTATTGATTGAATATTATTGGTAAGTTTTATTATTCTCACAACATAGGTAAATAAAATAACTTATTATTTATTGAAAATACACTATAATTATTAGATAGAAATTAATCCTAACCAAGTACAGGTATACCTGCTATAACGTGACATTTTATAATGCAGATTTAGAGTTACATAATTTATTTTTTAGCACCAGAATTGCTATAATGCGCTGCATGATTTGGAGTTGCACAGATTTTAAATACAAAAAAATTTTAAAATGTAAAGAAGTGTGAAAGAAACATATAATTACCCTGCAAAACAATCATGCCAATATCCTGTGAGAAAGGTTATGTAGACGAAACCGGAAGAAGCATTGACACAAGTGTTTCTGAACATAATAAAAATATATAATATGGAAATCTAAACAGTGCAATAAAACATATTTGGTAAATAACTCTTAGGTATACAAGAAACATTTTGCAATAAATGATGTTGCAATTATAAAAATGTTTTGTGTGAAAGTTGTTTTTGATATAACACTTTTTATTAAGTGTAAACGTTAAAACTATGAAGTCTGTTGCTTGTACAAAAAAAAGTCAAAGAATTTTTTTGAACTCCAACATGCGCGCGATCAAAACAGTAAAAAAAGAAAAAACCTTCCCCAGGCTATTAGGCATGATAAATGTATTCATGGAACTGATGTTCTACTAGCTCAACAAAGTTTTTTTTTTTCACTATAATGACTGCATTATTACACATTGCAAATATGTGCACATTTAAATTCATTGTAATGACTTCTTCCATACTGTTACAAAACTGAAAATAATATGATTTACAACAGCATTAGTGACACAAATGGGGAATTTATGAGCAAATTAATCAGTCTTGTATTGGATGAAATCAACGTTATCACACCATGACTGACATTTTGAACATCTTGCTCTTTTCTGTTGTACCTAGAAAAAAGGTTGCAGGATTGCAAGTGAGTTGTCATAGTCATTTCACCCTAACACTGTTTCATCTCCAATCAGTAAGACTTTACATTGGAGATTAACTATTTTAATCCTAGCAAAACGAATCGTCTAGATTAAAGTGTTAGAAATATGAAACTAAATAATTGAACATTGTAATTTACAAATCAGTAACTGAGTCACTCACATGTGCAAGCTACTGATCTTCTAGAAATTTCATTGACAGTATGTATTTAATGATTTAAAAATAAAATAATAATAATATGTAGCATTTTTATAAACTAATGATTAATTATAGAGTTGGAATTTATACTCATGCATAAATTTCATGCAAGCTAGACTGCACCAGCCCTGAGCAAGTGCATATGGAAATTAAGATAGCCTGAACTGAAAACTTGGTAGTCCCAGTTAACAAGCTATTGCATTTTTGCACCCATGTCTTCCCTCATTATATATGGAGGGTGAGATGACCGAATTTGACTGTTAACTTCAGTAGTGCTACAGACAATTAAATTAATTCATATTTTATCTGTTTTCTATCAGAAGAGAGAAGTTCTGTAAATAAGCAGTGTTCTGTATTTTTATTATTGATCTAAAAAAAAAATGTTATTCACAGTGGTATATCATGAGGGAAAGGAAGCAGTGAAGGGTCATTACATAACAGATGTGTATCATGCTGGTAGCGGTGGATGGCTACGCTGTGATGATCGTACTATAACTCCAATTACAGAGACCCAACTTCTTCGTTACAGTCCACCCAGAGTTCCTTACCTTCTCTTCTATCGTCGTCTAGACACTATACAGCCTGGCTCTGGCTTCTTATTGAAATGAACTTTATAAAATCTGTGTTTGTCTTCCTGTCAGAAGCCCAGGTTTATTTAATACGAAGCCAAGAAGAATTCATTGTGCTGATTAATCTTATGTTTTGTTAATGTGCGTGTTATCTTATCAAGCTTTATATCATCTATAATATTGTTATCTGTTCATTAAACAATTTTGAAATTTGCAAAACTATCATTGCTTTTGTAGGTACCAAAGTAATGTTGAATATGGTCTTTTCTGGCTTCAAAAACACAAGTCTCTTCTTACAGTCATTTTTGCTATTTTTGTTGTTAAAAACAGTGTGTGTGTGTGTGCTCTGGATGAACTAGCCAACAAGAAATTGTCAAAAGAAAAGGAAATACAGTTGAAAAACACTAAAATGAAAGTTATAGATGCAAAAAAGAAGAAAGAGAGAGAGAAAATCATTCTGATTTGTAAGAATTAAATAAGATTGATTGTACAGTTGTGTATAGCTATAAATATATATATATATTTAATAACGTACTGTAGGTTTGGTAGTGGGTATTCAAGAAAATTGGATAAACGTTTATTTTTAAGTGAAAGATAACATATAAATTTAAACCCAACATGAATTCTTTGTCCTTGCTTACACAATATTATTGTAGTATAAAGCTCATATTTGTAAGAATATATACCTTCTGTACCATGCATTCATTAACCTGCATTAACCTTATTGAGGTTTTTGTACAATTCATAGTTCGCATGAGAACATAAGAATTGATAGACAGTTCTAACTTACATGTTTTTGTATTTGAAATTGCTATAGGGTTATTATAAATATATCTTATTACAACTTTTGTGTTTGGTGCTAACTAATGGAATGTAAAATGAAAGGAATGAGCTTAGGAAATTTTACACCTTTTTCATACTGAGTGAAGTAAAACAGACCGACACAGTATGGTGATACCGTCAGATTTGTCTGTATTATATAGTGTGGAAAAATTATGAACATTTCATAATCTGTCAGTGCTTTTTCAATTAGGGAATAATTGTTCAACACTTATTAGATATCATCTTCTTCATTGTTCACACTGGCCACAAATAAGATGGCAATAATAGTTTTAATAACCACCACCAGAATGAGCATGCAAGAAAATCTACCATTTCATCTGAATGTTTCATCACAAAACATTGCAGCTTTTTTATAGGTAGATGTTATTCAACAATAATTTTCCCTGACTTGACCATATGATTAATCTTCGTGTTTCACAAAAATTATGTTCTAATGGTAAGTATTCTTTGTGAATTTTTACTTGTGCATTTACATCAGAGTATACCATTTCAAATCTCTTATCACATTCAGATATAGATTCTGTGAATATTTTTTTTTTTCCTTGATTATTTTTATGCTACTTTAAATATATGTATTGTTTCCCAAATACAGCATTCCCAATTTTATCCCTGTGTGCAGAATCACCTTATTTTTTGACCACTAATGGTAGCAAGTAAATTTGAACAAATATTTAAAATTTATGTATTGGTTGTAAAACTACTACATCCAGGTGCAATGTTAGATTTAAAATGTTTATGTAACAAGCAAATGTTCCTTGATAAAGATGAAAATAAAACTGCCCCGGATGAAGAAAGATGCACCTTTCAAAAGCACTTAGGTTTATAGGGTTTGTTGTGTTTTTGCCTTTATTTGTTTTTTTAACTTGTGTGTATTCCTAAAAACTTGCTGTTAACAATATTTTTCAGCAGTAAATAACTGTATTATTGGTGAATTGTTACATCACACAGATTTTAAGCATTGCTGTTTTTTATTATTATTATTAGCTTGTTGTTCTGTGATAGTTGCACATATGTAATTTATTATCCAAAAAGTGTAATTCTTCCCTTCCCTCAGATGTAAAATAGTCACAATTATATGAATTAATTGATTTACTTGAATACGTTTGGCATATACTTAATATATGTGATACACCTTTTAAACCATACTAAACAACTGTGGTTTGAAAATGTGTATTATTTATATTAATTAATTATAACTGTAAAATAGAGGTCATTGGTTTAGCAGAATCCATTAAAACACTAAAAAAAACATCTATAATTATGTTAGGAAATCATACAAGTCTTGAGCAGTTACACCTTTGTCAAATCTCGTGTTGATATTAAAAATTTAAAAATAAATTATTTTGTGGTTATAATTTATTTTTTGTTTTTTATTATTTCTGGATTAAAGTATTATAAAAAAGCCTTTTTAAAGAAAGAATAAAGTTTCTTATGACATGTCAAGGCATTTGCTTTCTTTAGAAGCTCATTCACACTAATAAGGGCTAGGAAAATATAAGTAACTATTAATTATGTTCTTTTTTTCTTTTACTTTAATACATAAAGCTTTAAAAGTTAGCTTCTCCTCTATCCATATAATCTGTAGCCTTCACTCATTTGAATAAATTTAAAAGAAAAATGTTTCATTTATGACCATGATAAACTGTGCCAGTGTGTTTACTGGCTTAAATGACTCCTAGCACACCAGGAAATAGGAAAAACTTTTAGTCAAAATAGATAGGTATGAACTTAGCAGTTGTTATGGCAGACGTTCCAGCTTGAGGGAAGTACAGCTGCGTTTTGTTGTACTTATAATACATGTTGGTGCTAGGTGATGTAATTAACAAGAAAAAAATCTTAACTGCATATTATTTTTTACTGAAGAGAGCTAGCTATTGTTTTGCTAAATGTTTTTGTTAAGTAAGTTGTACTGGAAACTGAAGAAAACAGATTTTGTGGCTAACCCCCCTCCGGTGCCAAACTATCACTTTTGTTACTTAGGCAAGTGTTCTTCCAAGCCATGTTAGTTTTAAGAAAATGCAAAAAAAAAATTGTGCAAATGTTATTGCAGTTAAATGCACTTTTACTTTGTGTGTAATTATTAAGTGCATGACTATGCCTAATCATTGCCTGTCCGGTTTTAACCTGCTGTTAGATCTCAAAGTATAAATCTAATATGCATCGGAAGTTCCAAATGTTGAGCAGCATTTTTTTGTCATAACAGTAATACTTGTATCTAATGTATTGGAACTAGTTAAAGAAAATATTGTATGTATATAATTCACACAAACATGCTTCATTAGAATTGATAAACTGGAAAATGTTATATTTCCTCTTAGAATAAAAAAAAAACCTTAACATTTGAGCTATCAACCTGACTCGGTGTACCGAGAACTTGAGTTTTTGATTGTTCTTTATAAAATCTGTATGACATTTATTTTCACACACTGAATATGTAATAGATACAAACCTCTTGTTTGTCTTCTGTCTTAAAGCATGCATTCTTGAATTTGAAATGTAGTTTAAATTTCTCTCTTTTACATAATACTTCAAAGAAGGTTTAGTCTTAACAATCACATGTGTCATCAAAAGCAATGTAATGTGAACATGTAAGAAAAGAAGTGATAGGTTTTTTGAAAAAGTATCGTGTAAAATATGTTGTTGCGTAATAATAATAGCGAGTGGAATATGGGTTTGCTGTACAGTTTTAACTAAAGTATAAGTGAAAACATGATTTGGATAGGTGGTGTTAATGCTTAAAAAGTAGTTAAACTTTTTTATGTAGTTTGAGAAAGTTTTTTTTTTTGTCTTATACTTTATTTTTTATTATGTATTTATTTTTATGATATGTACACTGTTTTACTGTATGTTTCATGTCACGGATAATTGTGTGAATATTTGTGGTATTATAATGTGTTTTTACTTTATCTGTGTTAATTTTTTTCTTTAAATGAAAGACAAAAAAGTAAGTTATTTAAAATACATCTAGATAGTTCAGAACTCTATTATAAGAAGGAAACTTTAAAGATTAAATTGTTTGAATCTTAATCTTGAACATTAAATTTTAATAACTGACATTTTAAGCCTAAGAATTGATTTTTCTATGGTTTAGTTCTCATACCTGAAAATTTGTTTATTTTAATTTTAATTATAAGAAGTAAATATGAAATTGTAATCTTGACATTTTATAGCAAAAATAATACCAGCATATTTAACAATCTTTATTAAGTTATAAGTTATGTTATTACTTTTTATTAGTTTTAGACTGCACATCTTATCAGAACTTGTATTGTTTTCAATTTTTGGAAAAAAATTCGATAAACGTAGCTCTGAGCAGTTTTGTCTATTTTTGGTTCAAGTCTCATCAGTTACATTATTCAGGTTAATGGAAAGTAGTTTTCTTGAGACTTTTTATAAAGAATACTGAAAATTAAATATCTGTAGAAATTGAAGCATTTTCAAGCTAAATTAATAAATAGGGAAAGAAAAAAATGCTTCACGGGATTTTGGTGCAAACTAGAGTTTTATTAGTTTTGAAGGTTTTTCATCTGTGCTTGTAAATATTTTGTTTTCGATTGATAGCAGCAGCTTCATGTCTATAACGTTTGGAAACCCTTGGTAACATAAACCTGTGCCTTTCAAAGCTGTTGATATGACACTCTGACAGAGATTTGGGTGTAGGTTATCTTTTACAGATTTTATAAAAATGTGCTTATAAGAGAATTTTGAGGTTCGAATCATTGAAATAAAATTATGTTTCACAAAATAGGTTATAAGTTTTTAATCACAATTTTTCATCACACACGCACAAAAAAAAAGATATTGCACGAAGTTACACCAATAAATAATTTATATGCGGGCTGACCAAATGTTATCTTAGCAGGCTGAGGTCCATTTCACGTTGTTGAAAAAAAAAATTACGCTCTGTCCTTTGGGGTATGGATGCGTTATAAGAGTGGCAATCAGATCTCTATTTAGTTAGTGTAGGCCAAGTGTCGTTGATGGATGCATTCCTTCTAGTGTATCAGTTCAAATACGTGAAATACATAGAAAACCCCGTAATTTCAATGTTGTCCCTCTGAACCAAATGTAATGATGTTAAACTTGTCACCTGTGGTTCCATGGCATCAGTCCCCACAGTGTTTTTTTTTTAGTTAAAGGGTTCTCTTTTGTAACTAAAACTTTTGCATTATGGATGAGTACTGTTCCAGATTGGCTTGGAGTGTGATTTTGAAGTCTGTTTTTAGCCTAAATGCTGTTTCAGTTTTTTTCACTTCTATGGTAAAAATTGAAGTCTTCACTTTTTATAAGTTTTGTGTTTTTTAACTCTGCATCATTTAACAATATTTCCATTAACATACTTTTTCAGAAATGATATAACATGTTCCCTAGCTATTTCTGACTAAACTAGCTACAACTCTTAGCACTTTTAATAAGAAAGTAAACAAAGATTTATTAGTGTTGACAAAGGCTCACAAGTCAAAAGTTCACAAACTACCCATCATCCATACCCCCAACTTCATGACTATTTTCAGGAAAAAAGGCAACCAGAGAAACTGAAATTACAGCAATCCTATTTCACCTGATACCCATATTATACTCTGAAGCAACTCCAATACTCTTTTGCTATGTCTACATAAATGTGGTCTTGGAAGTGTAACAAATCTGATATTATATATTTATTTTAATATGATTGTTATTTAGATTAAGTTTATATTTAGAAACATACATAGCTTATACTGTTAAATATGTATTGTGTAACTCCTGCATATTTTTCAAAGTTGTAGAAAACTCTTGAGATTTAAGAATCAACAATGTGTGTGTGTATGTAAATGCTTTAATTTGTATTGTTACGTAATCTGAATTTTCTAGAAAACTTTCCCACACCTATAAATATAACCAACGCTAAACACCAAAAGAGAGTATCTATTATTGGTTTGCTAAAGAACTTCATAAGCTGTAACTGTGATTAATGCTTATTAATTGGGAACTTCAGATATATTGAACAGGAACATTTATAAATTTCAAACAATACAAATCATTCAACTTTAGTGGATTCACATCGGACATTAGTACTTTTACAAAACATTAATGTGATCAGAGAGAACTACAGGGCTAGCTAGCTCCCTACTAAGTGAATTGTACGTATATCAACTCATAATCAACTCACTCTTCGTGAACCCTCGATAAGATATCCAGGAAGTTCCAAACTAGCAAGAAGACTTTATATTGCTTGTAAGTTTGTAAAAATTTTGTTTATAAATCATTGTTTGTAATGACTATTTGTAATAACTGTTATTGTAAATTGTATTGTTATGAGTATATTAAAATGTATTTGTGTTAAAAAAAGAAAACTGTGTGTATCAATCTTGTTCGTAAATATCATAAACTGACTATATATCATTTGAAATTCTAATACGTAACAGAAGTTCCATGTACAGTAAAAAGTTCATTAAGGGAGGTAGTTTATGGTTGACCTTTCC
>NW_013665897.1:200035-225279 GCF_000517525.1 Limulus polyphemus
CCAGGTAGTTAGGGCGCTCGACTCGCAATCTGCGGGTTCGAATCCCTGTCCCACCAAACATGCTCGCCCCTTTTCAGCCATGAGGCCGTTATAATATGACAGTCAATCCCACTATTCGTTGGTAAAAGAGTTGGCGGTAGGTGGTGATGATTAGCTGCCTTCCCTCTAATTACACTGCTAATTTTTTTTTTTGCACGAAATTAATAACAAACGAACTTTGTTTTGATTTGCGGTCTGTAAATTTAATATTCAATTAATGTGTTTGTTTTTGTTTTTCTGTCTTTAAAAATAACAGAATGCAGTTCGTTTGTTTGACGAATTCAAATTGTTTCTCACCTAGGTAGTTTAACAAACTGATCCTGAAATAATTATATTGACTTTTGAGTTTGTTACAGCGGTGAACTTACAACGCCAAAATTCGGGGCTGGATTCCCCGCGATGGACATAGCTCATAAAGCCCATTGTGTATCTCTGCACTAAAACTGTTGCATAATATGCAGGAGATATCAAATTCACTTTTTGTAACCATAAATGCTATTTTCAGTTCAATACATAAGTAAGTTAGTAAATAAGAAAGAAAAAACAACTAATAGGCATATCATTGGAACTATTTATGTTCTGGTTTATAAAAAAACTGGAATGCTACTAGATGTAGAATCCTTACATCACGTTTTGTTTTTATAAAATATACCGAGGTCTAGAAAGTTTGATATTGCGATCATGTTGAAAAATCAAATCCCCTTATTTATTAAAACATTTTTCATTATTATTTCGATAATTACAGCTCCGTCTTTTAAATCTAATTCTGAGCGCTATATAAAAATACTAAATTGTTTGTATTTACTGAAAAGAAGACACATAAAAGAATCTTTAATATTTTTTCTTTGTTTATATTTATGAAAGTATTTGTGGTATGAATAATGCGTATGTGATATTTTCAAATAACTTTGTGTCAACAGGTAAATTATCAAAGCTCAGTAATAGAACTTGTTCAGTATAGTTAGATTAATTAAAGAGGAGACTGCAAACAATATGTTAACAAACGGAGTTAGTAACATTAACACGTACATTTATGGCTAGAACGAATTGTAATAGCTTCTTTTTGTTTAAGGTCAGCTTATATGACTGAATGCAAACGGTTTCATTGACTCAATATTAAGACAAATATATCGACTAATTCAAACTACATACAAACTCCAAGTTCTGCTATAGCTTTCAGAATACCAAGTTATATATCTTATTAGACAAGTCCAATTAACAAGCAGGGAAATCGAAGTTTCCAGTATGTCTATCTCCATGCATGACTAACATGCCAAAATGTATTAAGCTTTAGCTTAATGGATAATCCAACAAGTTGACCATGTGTGCAAATAGGCATTTCTGTGGTAAAACAACGAATATGTACAAGAAATCCTAAAGGTAGGATTAATTCAAGGTTGTATACATCCTGTTCGACTAGAATGAGTAACTAAGTGCGCATAAACTAGTTATAGATATACCTTTACTTTTATGATTTTTCAAAATTTTAGGTACTATGTTGGTGTACTTTGGTGACAGATTTTCTTGTAGGCAGATTTTGTTAAACAAGACAGATGTCTGTAGGTTTACTTTCTTCTTAGAATTCTTCTCAAGAAGTCGATAAGAAGAAAGTAAACCTACAGACATCGGTCTTGTTTAACAAAATCTGCCTATATACTATGTATGCATGTCTCAAATCCCCTCCTTTACCTTAAGCCATTCTTAATTTTGAAATTAATACAAAGTTAAAATTTAAACTGTACTTGACGTAGTGGAATCTTATACTTAGGTCTAGATGGTACCAAATGCCATGAAATGTGCATTGGACAAAATGTATTATACGATACCGAATTAATTACAACAATTGGGCCATTTAAATATAAAAGACATATAAAAACAAATTTAGATTTAATTCATAGAGAAATGTCATTTAACATAAAATGCTATAAACAGTGACAACGTAAGATATAAGAAAGTTATATTTTCCTATCTTATAAATTGTACAATAATATTCTCTTACAAGGGATGAGTTATGAACAACTCTTCCTTTTTTTCAATACAAATTATATAATACCTCAAATTTTATCTAAAGCAGCTAGCTAGATTACACAGAGAAGGAAATATCACCACAAATGTATTTTAGCAAAATAATAATATCGACGGTAGCCGTATCCATTCTTTATTTTCTCAATTTTTTTGCACAATTACGAACTTCAAATGACCAATAAACCCATACTTTTACTTTGTGTGTCGCATATTTTTTAACATTTACGACTTGCTTTTTAAGCCTTTTAATTTGAATTGCACTTCTTTAACTTCCATAATTTTTATTACTAAACACTTGAATAGGTATATACATTTAATCATATATTCAGATGCTTGTGGAGCAGGAGGAGTTGTAATAAGAAGAGCAGCCCATTTACCAAGGCTGAAGACTTATTATAACTGATGGACGTATTCAAAACTTTACTTGCTGCTTTCTTTTCTTTGTGGTCACCAGTAGAGTTTTAAACTGACTGATCTCTCATTGCACTGATGTTGCAATCAGCCGTCGCCATTTATGGATTAAGTCTTAGGCATTAGTTCACATAACAGCTTGGACGTGACATCAGGGTTGTCAGTTACTCTACTCTCAAATGGAATGGAGATCAATGAGCTGGTAGGGATTGATATTGTACGAGGGTTTATTTGAAACTTAGTGCTTTGCTTTGAATTATATTACAAACTCCAAAATCTCTTATAACTTGTAGAATATCAAATTTTCCAATACCTCTATCTTCACATATCATTAACATGCCAAAAACACATGGCCAGTATAACTGACTCTTTCTGACCCAGAAACTGCTTACGTAGTTTTCGGATGTTGTGGTCCCATCAGGGGTATGGACAAAGTTTTCCCTTATGTTTCCATTTCTCTTTACAGTTCCTGACAGATCGAAGTATTATACTGGATTTTTTTGGTGACTTTTCTGTTATCATCATTAAAAAATAGAACTTGTGCTAACATTTCAACTGGAACATCAGTTGTGGCTTCACATTTGTCGGAGTTAGTGGAGTGAAAGGTAGCAGCAAGTCATCAATTTTTTATCATTACCAAGGCAAAGTTGATTTCGATCTTCAGCAGGTTAATTAAACATTTACAAAGTTTAAAAATAAAAAAGATCAAAGTAACCAAAACATAGCCTTTTACAGTAAAACTAAGGGCTAAAAGTGTTGTACAAACTCAACTTCTGATAGATCATAAACTTATAGGGCTAAATTATGAACAAGATGTGAAAGAAATAAACATCTGAGAATGTGTAACTTCTCTTGAGTAATAATACACGCATATAACTTATACTAAAAGCTGTGTGTAGTAAACCTTAACACCTGTAAATATGTCGATCCATTCAGGATTCATAAGGTTAGTACAATGAGACTGTCATGTTTCATTCAGAGATGTGATTTGCCCCAAAACAACTCCCTGCAGCTGGCTGCCAACTCAAAATACAAAATCTCCCACCAGTATCTGATTACACACAGCAAAGTGTCGGGTCCACTGATAGGGAGAGAGACAGTGAGTAAGTTAAGTAAAATTTCCCTATGAACGTCAACTGAACTATGGTTAAAAGCATCAGCCACTACCTTCTGACCATAGATGGTCCATTTGTACGGATTTTACCTCCCACCATTAATATGACACTCTAACAGGCTTATCAAAACTTGAAGAGATTTTGATAATTTCATGATCAGATTGCTTAAACGTCTCAAACTATATCGTAGCCCACAATGAAGTGCGTAAAAACGGGAGGTTGTCCATAAAGATAAAAAAAAAACTTTTAGTAAGACTTCCAAAATGATAATATGTAAATTCAGAAAACTTTAACATGCTGTCACAATAGCTGATTTTTATTATTATTATTTTTTTTACCAGATACATTGCTTACTTACGAGTATTTCGCTTGTTCTAAAATGAGCAAATTATTCGTCAATGTCAATTAAAACAGTGGATTCCTTTATGTTTGTTTTGAATCTCGCGCAAAGCTATACGAGGGCTATCTGCGCTAGCCGTCCCTAATTTAGCAGTGTAAGACTGCAGTTAGTCAATACCACCCACCGCCAAATTTTGGGCTACTCTTTTACCAAGGAATAATGGGAGTAACCGTCACATTATAACGCTCCCACGGCTGAAAGGGTGAGCATGTTTGGTGGGACGAGAATTCGAAACTGCGCCCCACAGAATGCGAGTCGAGCGCCCTAACCACCTGGCCATGCCGAGCCTGTTTCCCTATGTTTTGGTATAAATTACAACAGTTGCACTACCTTACTATTGAGAAAAATTCCAATTGCATAATGTAATATAATAACAATCTGATTAACTATTGTTGTCCGATGGTTGTGTTCTGTGTTTATGTGTATATATATATATGTATACACACATACACAATGTCATATATATACTACGACGTGTGGTGCACAGATACATTTATATCCATATATATATATATATATAAACATTCACCATAATAGCCCATATTAGGAGATAGGTATATGTACTATAGTAATAAAACAATATGGCATATGCCATTGCAGCTAGTGGATTCATATTCACTGCTTCCAGTAGATAAATACATTGTCAGCCACATGGTTTGCTACTTCAATGCAATCAGAAAAATCCACTCAGTTGATATTACGAAGAATATAAACTCAAATATAAACCCAGTAAAATGAATCATTGCACTGTGATTCGCCCATCCACTATTATTTCTTGTTCCTGTTCACTGTACAACACATCATTACACAGATCAATGAAGGACGACCACAGTAGAAGATAGTAAAAATGTATTTACCGTACACAGAAAACAACTGATATAGCATCCTAACTGTTGATACATGTGTTAGAGGTTATGTTTGACTTTGCTGTACATTCAATGATCTGAAAAGGTAACACTTCATTTTCCTGTATAGTAACTAATGTCCTAGCCAGTTCTAGATTCTTTATTTGCTATTCCAAAAGCTTCTGGTTTCTCATTCATAGTGTCCATTTCATACTGTGAACTTTACCACGCGTGTGGTTGCAAATAAAGTAGCTCTGATTACTGCACAAAATATTCTACAAATGAACAAGTTCTTTTTTGGCGACAGTATTATTAAGTTGCTGTCCTAGATGATGTGTAATCAAAGTTGTATTTATGCAGTAATATTATCCAATGTACAATCATGGCTTCCATGTTTTTAAAATTTATTTTCAATGATCCATTATAAGAGTGAATCTTCTACTATTTCTTCTTGTACTTATGGCAAATTTTCTCAACTCCTACTATAATTTCAATCAGTGTTCATAATGAATAAAGACAATTGTTTTTGAATAAGCCAACACAGGGTTATAAAGCACATTTTAGTGACTAAAATTGGAAAATTTAAAATGTTAATGAATTTTAGTCAGAAGAACATGGCCCTGGTGGCCAGGGTTCTCGTTTTGCAATATGTGAGTTGCAGGATCAAAATACATGCACTTTCTTCCATAGAGACGTTATACTCTTACGATCAATCCCACTATTCGGTATTAAAAGAGTTGGTGGTGAAGTGCTGCCGACCAGTTTCCTTCCGTCTGGCCGAAAGTTCAAAGTCAGGGACAGTGGCAAATAGCCTTAACAAATTTGCCATAAACAAAACAAATAAACCCTCCAACACGCACCTATAAGCATTCATCTATCATTATGCATGAAAAGGGAAACATGTCAATACGATTTATCATGTTCATCCACCAGTAGTCCGTGTAGAATCCTGGTATCCTTTCCTTCTTCTTCACTATCACTATTGGAGACAACCAAGTATTCTGTGGTGGTTTTAGCGCTCTATACCTCAACATCTTCTCTGTTCCTACACTGGTAACATCCCTCCGTGTAGAATCCTGGTATCCTTTCCTTCTTCTTCACTATCACTATTGGAGACAACCAAGCATTCTGTGGTGGTTTAAGCGCTCTACACCTCAACATCTTCTCTGTTTCTACACTGATAACATCCCTGTAAAGTAGATGTTTTATCGAACACACATTACTTATATCTAGGTGATCACATATTAATGTTGTTCTGACCACACAGCCATCTGATCCTATTAGCATATCCATAACTTCTACCAGAAACATACTAGGTTCATTTCATTATTCTATATTGAGAACGTCTGCGAAATTCAAGATGTCCTGAAAATCCGTACATTTGTATGTAGATGTAGTGTAGCTGAAGTTACATTATTATCTATACAGCTAGTTTCAGTTACTTCTACTTAACTCACTATGCCAATAACCATTCCAGTTAATAGTTCAGTAGCCATTCATCCATAATTACAAATTATAATTAAATAAATCAAAACCTTTAAATACACAATTTTTAAATCAAAAAGTGCATCCTGACTTCTGGGCAGGAAAAAAAAAAGTTTCATGAGTTGCCATCAGTACACTTGTCTGAAAAAACACATTTGACTGACTCTGTATAACACCATGGAAAAAACTCGTGCATTGGATAAACTGTGACTTTCCTTTTTATATGCACTGGGGTCTTATTGGCTTCCAGGGTTGTTGTTTTTTTATTATTCTTTCTCACAGATTTTGTAGCTCACCTGTTTCACAGTACAGGCTATCAGAAAACTTTTTAAGTATATCCATCCCTAATATTCCAATACTTTGAACCAAGATTAGAGATAACCTATTCTGCAAGATATAACACAGATAACCAGATGGAGTTGAACTTCTTGGCATATTTCTGTTAGCCAGATTGAAAGTCAGTACTAAGAAGCTAAAATGATAGCTATATTTGGAATGTCTCTCACACTGCAAGATGGAGGAAAGTTTTGGTAGCACCAGAGTTAAGCAAAAGCTCAAGTTCGAATTTACTCATTTTTATAGTTATCTACCAAGATACACCCAATCCTGAGATATAAATGCTTAACTGTCTCTAGTTCTATAGAGTGATGTGATACCAAAATATACACATAATCAAAAACTTTGCATATATAAAAGTTCCCAGTTGACCTATGGCAATTTAGCTTATATTTACTCACACCAAACATAACTCCCTAATGGCATATTCAGTTTTGCAGTCACTGTAGACTCCAACATTCAATGAAGTTTAAATTCTGCTGATTAATGATAATCTATAGAAACCTCTCGATTAGATTTCATTATAGACAAGTTCAAAATCATCAATGCATTTTATGTTCACTATCCTTTCCTGCTTGCTAGGTTAAAATAATCAGTGTAGTGAACCTGAATAACAGCTGGAGATGTTCTGGGCTGTAGCTCAACTCCTTCACTTGATCATGAATTCTATATGTGGTGCAGAAGAAAATCCTGTACCTAACACTAACGACTAACACTATGGAGTAATTGGAATTGACACTTTAGTGCCTTTTTATAATTTTTATGTTTATGTATTATATATATATACTGTTATCTATTAATTTATACAAAAATATGTTGCAGACAAAAAGATGGAAGCTCTGAAAACAATAAATAATACTGCAGAGTAACAATGTTTTCACCAGTGTTCTTCTTTTATCTTATTATAATTTTCAAGTACGTTCATGAGAATATACTTTTGTTTAAATCGGTTTTGGGATTCTGATATACAAATATATGCAAAAAAGGTTTACGTATCATACAAAGTATATATATTTTCATAGCGATAAGCATGTATTTTAGCTGGAAAGTTTTACAGTTTTATAGACAGGTATTTCTGTTCTCCAAATGTCGTCACTAGATGGCTCTGCAAACAAAACGTTGCTTTAGATCCGCCCAAAGGGTTGGAAGTTCCCATGATGCTAAGCGTCCCGACTGCCTGTTTTCCTGACGTCAGATCGTACACACAGTTTACTGAATGGAAGGTCGACAGCGGAAAGTACACAGTAATATCACCGTTCTGGGGCGCTATTCAGTGTAAACGCCTGTCAATACTAAGAGGAATAGTACGACACTCCGTCGAAGCATGCCGAGACGCAAACAAGATCGGCCGAAGAGGATGAAATGTAAGTATTTTTGGTGTTACCTTTCTCGAAAAAACGTTTGCTAGTTTCACAGATGCGAAACGAGGACGCTATTGGAAATCCAATATGAGCCCAACCTGATAGGCAGGCGATGGGTATGTCGTCAAACTTGACGTCTCTTCAACGTCTTGAGTTGCTTGCGTCAGCGTCAATGTTTCGTGAAAGTTTTTCTAAAACGTCTGCTCCATCAGACCTTTACCATAAAGGGTGGGCCTGGAAATTCAGTTCGTGCAAAATCCCTTGTAGCCTTCTACCATCTGCTGTTTATTCATTTCTATCAATCATTGGACTGTGGCGTGAACGTCAGTCAAACGTCATGTTCCTTTTGTGCGCCGCTCTTTAATCTATACTACGGCAGCCATCCATCACTAAGAAGCTATTATACAGATCATGTATTATCTGGAAAACCTGCCTAAATGAGTCTGTGTTTAGATCTACAGAAATAAAGTTTCAAACATCACTCTAGGGGAGATTGAAAAAGTATTTTAGACCTAAGACACGGCTCGCGCATGCCATCATTCCATCAGTTAGGCGCCTACTTCCCGTCTGTGTGGTTTGTTACCCCGTCGCTTCAGCAACTCGGCTCTTGATATGCCCATCTTTGTTGAAGTGGAATGTAGTTTCTTCTATCATTTTATGAAGTTTCATGGTCACACAGTTTATGATTTTGTGCTTATCAACAAAAGAAAAAAGAAAGTGATTCTATGTTTTTAGTTGTTCGTGTACGTTTTTCTTTCTTTTTTTATTTGAAGGTGGTACAGACTTTTACATATTTTATTTTGGATGTTGCTATTAGAGATTATAATCTTATCCACTGATATTTTAATCTGGAATATACGTATTGGATGTCATCAAGTGAAAACTTATGTTTGTTAGATATCCTGTTTGTTTTTCTTTAAAGATTTATACTCTTTATCGTTAAGAACTTCCTGCTTAAGATAACTTAACCTATTTAATAATATTCCTGTGCATGGAAATTATCTTTTTCGGTCACACCCTTAACATTATTATTTTATATCGAGTGAATAACGCCTCTGTGGATAAGAACAGTGAATAAATAACAGAAACTCTGAAGTTGCAAAACTCATTGATCCAAGCCATCTGAGTGGTCTAAGTTCGATTGCATTCCTACGTAGAAGATAATCAAATGTTCTAATTAGTTCTGAATTTTTCCGTACCTTTTTTTTAATTAATTACATAATTTTTTAAAAAAAATCGTATTAGGTACACAACTTTAAATTTTCCTGCTACTAATTCTAACGTAATGATGGGAGTGATTCCAAATTAAATTTCTATAAAGACTGATATCTGCTATATGGGTGTGCTTTCAAATGATGCATTTTTTACTCAATTTTGTTCATTAGTTTTATGATGCATTTTTTTACTGGCTATTATTTCCCAACACCTTGCGTCTATTTTTTTTCCCAACACCTTGAGTCTATTTTTTTTCCCAACACCTTGCGTCTATTTTTTTTCCCAACACCTTGAGTCTATTTTTCAAATACGATATTTTTCAGTGATATACTTTGTAGAACGACGTAAAAAAACCTATAGATATATGTTGGTTACCGGTATTAATATCTGCGTTGTCGATGGAATGTAATTGGGGGGTTATAGAACTAAAAGAAAGTATCCCCAGAAATATTTCTAATTAACACAATTGAAACAGAAGTTTTCTTCGGGTTCAGAGATGCTTTCGTCTTCAGAAATAAGACCTTTAGACCTGAAGAAGGGCGGCTACCCAAAATGTGGCCAGCCGTGTTAACAGAATTGATTTTCAGTAACTGTTTATTTAGCTTGCTACTTATTATACATATATCAACTTGTTCAGTAACTTCGTACGCTTATCTCGTTACTTTTATGTATCCATTTGTATTGGTTTATTTGTTTTTTAGTCGCTTAACACCGATTGCTGTCAATGCTGTGTCTACGTGTTGTCTTTTGTACATCTTTCTGTCAGCTGTCTTATACCAATCTGTAATTGTATATGTAATGAACCTTATATTTGTACATCTTTCTGTCAGCTGTCTTATACCAATCTCTCATTGTATATGTAATGAACCTTATATTTGTACATCTTTCTGTCAGATGTCTTATACCAATCTCTCATTGTATATGTAATGAACCTTATATTTGTACATCTTTCTGTCAGCTGTCTTATACCAATCTCTCATTGTATATGTAATGAACCTTATATTTGTACATCTTTCTGTCAGATGTCTTATACCAATCTCTCATTGTATATGTAATGAACCTTATATTTGTACATCATTTTTACCAATTTACTGTCTTTTTTGAAAATCTTCTTGTACTTGTCTGTGTCTTTCCGTCTATTTTGTTTTATAGATATTTCTACCGTCTATCTAATTTTATGTATTTTGATATGCTACCTGTCTGACTGTTTTAATATCTGCTGTTTCTATATATATATATATATATATATTACTACATGTTTGTCCAGTTTTCTATTCTATTTCTATGCCATTCCATTTCTGTCGTTCAGTCTGTTCTTGTTTTGAATACGTTTCTATGACTAGTATGATTTCTTAAGTTCTCCTTTTTTTGTTATGATATTTATGTACACATGTATATCTTCAACTCTATATCCAGTTCCAAAAGTGACAAAGACAAGTAATGTTATAAGGTAAAGTCATCACGTAAAAGTATATTATACATTAGTTATTATACATTATGAATTAGTTATTGCAATGATGAATCATTTCTTTCAGTTTAAATATTAATACGTTAAAATTTGAGATGCTGTAAAATTTTAACTTAACTGATTCATTAACAACTGAATTTAGTTTATTAGTACGATTCTATTCCCAGTAGTGTTGATTAACATGTTATGGATTACATATAAATGTCAAGTATTTTTCTACCTTATCTGCTTATTTTAAACAACATGATACTGTATGATTATTTTTTTTTATTCGTTTTGATTAAAACGTGTTGTTGTACAGGTATTTTATATTACATACAATGATCCTGTTTGGGACTTTTTTCTTTTGGATTGCTTTCTTCTTTTTTTACATAACCCATTCAATTACTTCAGGACTATTCCTATTTTGTGTATATTATTTATCCACTTCGAAATGAATAGCATTTGGTCATTTTTTTTTCTAATGCGAATTTTAATAAGTTTGATTGAAAATAAAAAAAACAGACTCGTTTTATTGGACGTTTCTGATACTTTAGACATATTTCGTATTGATTATTTCAAAGAAAGTTTAAATTTGCTGTTGGTTGCGTTCCAGCTTTTTCTTTTTATAACTGAGTTCCTCATGTGCTGCGGGCAATGTATCACTCCGCCCTGAGATATGGTTTCTCTCCGAATCCACGCCGTTTATTTATGTGCTCCATAAATTCGCATAGACCACAATACCAGTCCATATTCATCAGACACTTACGCTCAGCGCCCGCACCTGCGTTACAAACGATCTGAGCTCAGTGTTGGTGATACACAGCAGTGCGTATTCCTTCTCATCAATTTCTCTGGCAGGTTTCTCTTGGACTGGCATAGCTCTTTCAGCTTGTGAAAGACTTACGTTTATGTAGTCAAAAGAGCCCAGTCTACAGCTGCTCGGCATAGAGCCCACCCGACGTTACGTTCGCCCATCCGTACGAATTAATCTCTTTTAACCTATAGTTTATGTAGCAGCGGTCTACAATATACTAACCATTTCATTTCCTATATGCATGCTGCTAGTATATAAGTACCTTATGTCGTAAATTTTGCTGTAAGGGTTTCATTTATCTAATAATGTATTTTATTTCATTATTTTTTTCCATATCGATTTTTTTGTATAGTTAAAGTATTGATATTTATATATATAAGTGTGCGTGTGTGTTAAACCTCTAACTTTGAAGTTTGTTTAATAAAACTGAAGATACAAATAATAGTTACTTGGAATTAACACACAAATTGACCTCATGACACAGTTTTACTCCTTCCTTTAAGAATGACAAACGTGGCCTGTCGAAACTGGTCGGGTTCCTTGTGTGTTTTGTAAATCCTTCAATTTTTTTTTTTCGTGCGTTGTTATGCTGGTGTGTTATTACTGTTTTTTATGACCTAATTCCCATTGTCCGAAATCTTCAGTCTTGCTTAACGATTCTAGGTGTTAGCTCTTTCGATAATTTATCGCTTAACAATTGTAAAACTCTGCAAAGTGAATGTTATTTCGGCTTTCTTTTCGTAATTCATGTATATGTGTGTGTGCGTGTGAAATTTTATTTGTATTTTATAATACTGGGGCAAAAAGTTAAATTTGTTAATGAGTGAGTTTTTTGTTTTTCTTTATTGCTGCATAAATGTATCAACGTGTAGATGTTTATTCACCTCTCTTTATCATTGCCTTATAGTACCTTCAGATACATATTCCTCCGTCACTCTCTCTATATCACAGTATAAATGTATCAACGTGTAGATGTTTATTCACCTCTCTTTATCATTGCCTTATAGTACCTTCAGATACATATTCCTCCGTCACTCTCTCTATATCACAGTATAAATGTAGCAACAGACAGCAGTTTGTCTGTCTGTCTCTACAATTACATTACTATATTATCGGATAAGTGTTTCTAACCTTTCTCTATCTTTGCATAGCTGTACCATCAGATGGATGTTTCTTTGTCTCTGCCTCTACCATTATGTAACTGTACATCAGTACTGTATAATCGTACCGCTGGACAAATGTTCGTAGTCTCTTTTCACCGTTGTATAACCATACCATCTGACAGGTATGTCTCTGTATCATTGTATAATCGTGCCGCCGGACAGTGTTCTTGATCATACCATCGGATAAATGTTTCTTCTTTCATTGTATAACTGTATCAACGTACATACGTTTCTTCATATCTCTCTTTACCATTATATAATCATGCTATCAGATAGGTGTTTCTCCGTCCCTCCAGACCATTGCATGATTGTATCAACGTACATACGTCTCTTCACCTCTCTCTTTACCATTATATAATCATGCCATTAGATAGATGCTTCTCCGTCCCTCCAGACCATTGTATAATCGTATGGACGTATAGATATTTCTCCATCTATTTCTACTACTGTTTAACCTCATCATCGAGTGTAATTTTTTTATGCAACTTCACCAGTTCAGGAGTTTCTCCGTTTGTCTCTACCATCGCTTAATTCTATCATCGATATCATTTTGGGTATCTTTAACATTTTTGAGTTTTATAATCGCATATTTCGTTTCAGCCTGTCCAATATTGTTAGAGTGGAATAAAGAAAAATAGCGCTTTGACTTCGTTTGTTTGTTTGTTTTAAATTAAACACGAAGCTACACAATGGGCTATCTGTGTTCTGCCCACCACGGGTATCGAAACTCGGTTTCTAGCGTTGTAAGTCCGCAAACAATCCGCTGTGTCACTGGGGGGCACTTTGACTTCGAAGGTGGTTCAAGACCACTAGAATACAGCCGTGTGAAAAATTCACAATGAATTATAGTTCTATCAAATTTTAAAGAAAACTTGCTGAGTACAACCAAGGCTAGATTGGGCATAAAATGTAATTAAATTCACATCAACAAAGTTTTCTCCTTCGGTTATGTGAAATAATTTGAAGTTTGGTTGTTGCGTAAAAAAACATTTTAAATAATCTAAAATACATCTTCATTCTGAGTTTTGAAACTTTGAATTTTTTTGTCTTTATTTACTTAAAGAACGTTCTACATAAATGATACATATCATGCTAGTATTGATTTGTTTTGTAAATATAAACATGTATTATACAGATGAAGTAGAACAACACATTAAAGCTGTTAATAGTATTATTGATGCTATAATGGCTTTCATTAGGTTAGGAAAAACAAAGTGTATAAAAGTCATGCAACACAACAATGCAGAGTATAAGGGGCAATAACGGAAAAATCAAGTAAATTAAAAATGATATAATTTTTGCATAATCAGTAATCCCGAAAGTAGAGATAAATTTGCAGGCCGGACAAAAATCTTCATAAGGATATAATTTCTCAAAAGTCCCACGAAGGCCACTTTCTTATCATATACTAGCTAGAGTACCCGGTCGTTGGACGGGTGAAATAAAAACTCGTTTTTAACAAAGGATAAGAAATTGTGCTTCTATTTTTTTTTAACATAATAAACATTAAAAGTGTAATAAAAATATATAAAGGAACCAATACTGAAAAAAAGACATACTGTTTTCAAGAATTTTATCAATATGAAATTAGATGGAGGGTCCAACTTAATCCCTTTTCATGACCTTCCTCATCTCATCCTGTATCACTTGTGTTGATTTGGTATTTTTTCCGAAATTAGATGGGGTCCAATCCCCCTGGATGACATTCTTCATATCATCCTGTATCACTGTGTCAAGTTGTGCTGATTTGGTAGTTTTTCCGAAATTAGATGGGGATCCAACTCCCTAGATGACATTTCTCATGTCATCCTGTATCACTGTCTCAAGTTTGGTGCTGATTGATCAAGAAATGTGGAAACGTATAAGGAACAGATACACCCACACATATTGACGTTTATTTACATAGATTTACATATTATTTAGTGATTTAAGTGCAAATGCACAGACGATAACCTATTTCAAAAATGTCTCAGCTCGATGGCTCAGCGGTAACCTCGAATTCTTATAATGTTAAATTCGAAGTCCGATTCTCACGCTGGAAGAGGTGCATTTTTGCGTTTGACAATAAACAATCATCTCTTTCATAAATGCTACATATATATATATATATCATATTTTTATACTGAAATGCTAAAAAGGCTTATAACTAAAAATATATGTTTTCACAAAATCGGTTACCAGAGGTATTATAAATATAAATTGCATAAATTAACGAGCTTACTGGTTATCGAAACTCTGAGATTTTGTATGTATCCAATGAAGAACATCTATCAACCGTCACCTCAGTAATACTTTAAGGGTCACTGCACAACCTTGTAAATAGAAATTATACACGTTCTAATTATACACATAATCAAAAACTCTTCAAAAATTCTTGATTCAGTAAGAAAAGTTACAGGTTCCATTAATTTTTTCACTAACCTTTAGTAAGTATAGCATTCAGAAATTTAAAACAAATTAAGCTATTAGCCTCTGAAATTTCAGTGCACCTGTAACACACATATACAACACCACTAAATGTTTTACTTCCCATAAATTGCGAGCGAACGTTCAAAGAAAAAAAAATGTATCCTTGCCTTTTATTTATAAAGTTGTCAAAAATAATTATGGCATGATAAACTCATATAGGATGTGTTATTTATTTTCTATAGATGTTTGTTGAATTATTTCTATTTTTATGTTCATTTAACCATTATATTCACGTAAGTAAAATTGATTTAATCGCCCAAAGCTAACGAAGCATGAGAAATCAGAAGGCCTAAAATTTGTGATAAAAATCACGTTAAGGTTTTTTTTCACGTTATTCTTTACATATGTACATTGCGGACTGAAAACTAAAAGCGTATGAAAATATATTCTATGTATCCCACAAGTCACTGCTCAAGAAGGAGACAAAATATATTTCTGATTTTGAATCCGCAAGACAAAGTAAGAGGAATGTGGGGGGGGGGGGGATCTGCACCTGCAGTTAACGTAGATAATTTTGTATGTATCTACGCAGAAAAAAATAATTACATTAATACATAAATATCTCCATGTTTCAACTCCGGTGATGAACTTTTTTGGTGCTGACATTTTGTACATCATTTTCTGTAGTTGCACGATAGTAAAAAAGCATTAGAAGAACGCACCTTTCAACACAAAAACATTATTTAACCTTAAAATAATGAACATAGTATATAACGGCTCTGTTCGATGCAAAGCCTGTTTTTTTTGTGTGTGCTTTTTTTTTCGCGGTGTTGGTAGGTAAGTGTCACTACATAACAAGACAAGGCGAAACCAAACAGAGCAGTAGAAGGAGACGACGAACCTTGAATTGGCCACCTCCTGAGTGGTTAATAAGGTGATTTACATGCTGTGTGTGTGGCTGGCCAACTTGAAGTTCCGGACTCTGTCGTGATTTATGTAGCTTTGCGAATTCGGAGTGGAACTGCTGGAACAATGCGATCCTTTCCATATTTCTGCGACTAACCTGCCAATGGCCAAGATTTATTTTGGATTAGGAGTGTAATTCTAGCGGGAAATGTGAGTGTCATAAAGTACCTGTAATGGAAGGCTCATGACAGCATTGCAACTTGATGGCCGACTTCGCTCTGTACACCCGACAAACCCTCCTCCTCCTCACACGTGAACTGACTTCAGATAGGCGTTATTTGGGTTTGTTTATATTAAATTTCCTCCATGATCGGATCTCTAATCGCGTGTATTAGAGATGTCTCACCATTCCAGTAATACACACACACATAACCCTATTTTCTTAGCTGTCGACTCACTTCCAGTTAGAGAAGTTAACTATTGTTTATCTATTTATTCTCTTATCTGTCTATTTGGATCTGTTTACCCATATATCTAGAACTATATCTGTCTAGATCTGTGTACCCATTTATCTAGAACTATATCTGTCTAGATCAGTGTACCCATTTATCTAGAACTTTATCTGTCTAGATCTGTGTACCCGTTTATCTAGAACTATATCTGTCTAGATCAGTGTACCCATTTATCTAGAACTATATCTGTCTAGATCAGTGTACCCATTTATCTAGAACTTTATCTGTCTAGATCTGTGTACCCATTTATCTAGAACTGTATCTGTCTAGATTTGTGTACCCATTTATCTAGAACTATATCTGTCTAGATCTGCATACCCCTAGAACTGTATCTGTCTAGATCTGTGTACCCATTTATCTAGAACTATATCTGTCTAGATCTGTGTACCCATTTATCTAGAACTATATCTGTCTAGATCTGTGGTGCACCCATTTATCTAGAACTGTATCTGTCTAGATCTGTATACCCATTTATCTAGAACTTCATCTGTCTAGATCTGTGTACCCATTTATCTAGAACTATATCTGTCTAGATCTTTTACCCATTTATCTAGAACTTTATCTGTCTAGATCTGTGTACTCATTTATCTAGAACTGTATCTGTCTAGATCTTTTACCCATTTATCTAGAACTTTATCTGTCTAGATCTGTGCACCCATTTATCTAGAACTGTATCTGTCTAGATCTGTATACCCATTTATCTAGAACTTCATCTGTCTAGATCTGTGTACCCATTTATCTAGAACTGTATCTGTCTAGATATATTTACCCATTTATCTAGAACTGTATTTATCTAGATATATTTACCAATTTATCTTTCTCTCTCTATATATATATACATATATATATCTGTCTATATCTGTTAATCCGTTTATCAATATCTATCTATCATTCTACACCTGTTCACCTATTTATCTCTATATTCACCTATCTATCTGTCTATATCAGCTCAACCATTTATCTATATCTATTTCTATGCACCCAAGTTTCTGTATATCACTTTATCCATCTATGTCTGTAATTAATTACCAATTTATGTCACATTCTTCGTGCATTTATTTATGTATCTTATTACATTTTTCTTTGATCTGCCAATAAGCATCTAGTTAGTTGATTTGCTGTCTGTCTGTACCATTTTGATAAACTGCCCTTATATATATATATAGATAGATAGATAAGCTGTTAACTATCTGTAGGTTTAATAATACCATTTAGAAGTTGGATAATCAAATCGAAAAAAAAAAAAAGATAGTAAAAGACACGAGTGATAAAATCCTGTCAGTTTATTTTCCGTTGTCAAACATGGGTCAAACGTGATATATACATAGGGTTGCCTCTTTTAAGAAAAGTCATCAATTATATGATATACGTGATATATACATAGGGTTGCCTCTTTTAAGAAAAGTCATCAATTATATGACATACGTGATATATACATAGGGTTGCCTCTTTTAAGAAAAGTCATCAATGATATGATATATAACCTTAAAGATAAAATTGTTTGTTTGTTTTTATTGTTATGACAAAAAACAACGCATTTTTATAATCTTTATTAATTAATTTTGGGATAACAAAGGTTTGTTTGTTTGTTTCTTATTGCAAAGCCACATCGGGATATCTCCTGTGGCCACCCAGGGGAATCGAACCCCTGATTTTAGCATTGTAAATCCGAAAACTTACCGACTAAAAAAAATAAAATACTATTTCCATCAGAGGATTACTTTCAAGCTTACGTCTACGTTTTTGTTTCGTTATCTTGTTATGCTGAATTAGCAGATTATATAACAGAATAACAAGTTTGTACTCATTGTTGGCGAAACAAACACTTGTTATTTGACAGTAGACAAAAATACGTACAACATTATTGTCCCCTGATCAAGCTTTTGAAGCTACATTAAACATGCTTGGGTATTGAACAGCAATAATAAAACAAAAGGACATTAGTTTTGTTTAAGCAAAAAGCTGCGCATCAGGTTACTGCACTGTGCCCACCGAGGAGAACGAACTACGAATTTCATCGTTTTTAGCCCTTAAGCTCACCGCTGAGCCACCGGTGGCAAAAGGTAAAAATAGACGAATTTTTTAAAATAAACACTTTTCATTTACAAATACAAAGAAAAAATAATAAAATTTTCTAATCTAACCAAACTTTAGAAACTAAGATAAAAGCCAGGGTTAAGAACAAAGAGAATGATAATTGTTTGTTAAATTTCGCGCAAAGCTACTTGATGTCTATCTACGCTAGACAAATGATAGACCAGAGGGAAGGTAGCTTAAAAATGCAGCTAGCTAAAACCACTCACCGCCAACTTTTGGGCTACTGTTACCAACGAAAAATAGGATTGATCGTTACGTTATAACGCCCCCACGGCTAAAGGGAGCGCGTGAGTCTCTTATTTGGGTAGGATATTCTGTCACGTGTACTGTATAATATTTTTGAATTGGTGAGAATAATGCTCTGTGAGAGACATTTTATTTCGAGAGACTGTTTGTTTGTCAACGACAGGGGTTCAAGGAGAGTTGCCCCTCGGGCGGTCAGGGATGAACCATCTTCGTCCATTGGAGAGGCTAAGTCTTCCCAAGCCTCTTATACGCGCCACCCCTGAAGTTCAATGACGGGATTCGAGCTCGCACCCAGCAGCTTGTGAATCAAGCGCTTTAACCACCAGGTCATGCCAGGTCCAGTGAAATGATTAAAAGAATGATGTTCGTTTGTCGTTAAACTTACCTTTTTATGTGAACAGTTGACAGAAACGAATGTAAAACTGTGTAACACAGGGAAACCTTACAATGTAAGGGCACTTTCTGTTCATGTTAAAATAATATACAAAGCGTGTCAAAACATTAACATTTTCACTCATGTTTCCATCAATTTGTTTTACTGTTTGGTAATAGAGACACTTCTTACATGATGACAATGAAGTTTGCGCTAAGATTCGTGTTTTATTTTATAAAGCCTTTCTTGCATAACGCTTCTGTTGAGTATTAAAAACAACAACATCAGAATAGGTGTTCACTTGAGAGTTTATATGACTGACTGACATATTAATAAATGAGAATTTGCTCGTTTCAAAATTCGCTTAAAGCTACACAAGAACTATCTGCGTTACACGTCCCTAATTTTGAACTGATAGACTAAAGAGAAGGCAGTAGTCAACAGCACCCACCGCCAATTCTTTGGCTACTTTAACCGAATAGTGAGATTTGACTGTCACTCTTATAACACAGTCATGGTCCCTGAGTGCAGAGTCCCAGAGTTTTGCGAAAACGGGACGAGAATCGTGGACTTTCAGATTAACAGTGCAGACACACTAAACACTGAGCTACTCCCGAATCATAATTGTAAGTAAAATGATTTTGGAATTTGCATTTTCCGCTTAATTAGGGTAGTGGGGAGGGGGAAATTGTACTACTGTAAAATTCAGAAAACCTTAGATAACTGAATTGTATTAATTAATTATTAATATTTTTAGTTTATACATACCTCTGAATATTTTAGTTTCAAAACTAAGTTGTTTTTCTAATAATTGTTTGTAAAAAGTAATACATTATTTTAGATTTATAATGCCGAAAGTTAAAATTAATTAACGGTGAAAGTACAAATGATGAATTTTTTTTGCTAAATTTTCGTTAATAAATATCACTGAAAATATTTTTAACCACATTATTTATTTCACGGACAAAATACAATGCAACATTTGTGTGGAGTTTTTGAAATACAAATATTTTTATTGTAGAGTTTCTTCACATTTGTTGCTTTGATGTTTTACAACGAAACACAATTAATAATTGTTTAAAAAAAAACACAACAATATCATTATAATAATAGCCACCAGAACAGTTTTAGTTTCAACTTTGATTTATAAACACGTGTGTTACTTCAAGAATGCCCTCCCAGTGGCACAGCGGTATATCCGGGGGCTTTCAACGCTAGAAACCGGGTTTCGATACCCGTAGTGGGCAGAGCAGAGATAGCCCATTGTGTAGCTTTGTGCTTAACTTTAAGCAAATACTTCAAGAACATCGCGGTTACAACTTATAGTACGCTTTCTAAATCTTCCAAATATTATCAAATCATGCAGTACAAATGTGTTTCGAGCTTTTTTTTTTTCGAATTACGTTTAATATACAAACTACTTTCAATTTACTACTACTATATTATTTGGCATATTTTTCTTTTTCATTTGTAAGCCCTCACATCTTGAAACCTGATTTAGTAAGTCCTTGATTGAATGGCACAATTATTCTAAATCATGTTGTACGTTTACTCAACATCGTTTACTCTTACCTGTTTTATAGACATTGTAGGCTTATTGGATTCATTGTTTAATATTATCTTAGGAAGCCTGTCGCTTTAACCTTTTTTACAAATCCTCATTTTATAGTATGTTAGTTATTTTGAAGAACTATTAACTTAGAATTTCAGGACAAGAAAAATAAAGGTTTTTACTCCTATTGGCTAATAATTTCTTAATAAATATATCTGATCATTAAAACAAGTTTTACATATACATCTTAAAAATTCATAAAGGAAAACAATATAACATATATTACGCCATTTCTGTCATTAATAGATTTTTACAGTTATATATTAATATAAGCATCTCAGAATATTCAGGTTATTAATTACTATAGTTAATAGAAAATTGATCATCAAACTATTCATAAATAAAATAAAACGTGGTGCAATAACTTAAATTTGTTGAGATGGCGCTCTTGTTTCAAGATACAAGGCGTTATTTTTTAGAAGAAAAAAAAGTAAGATACATTAGAATTACTAATCAGTATATTGAAGTTTTGGAGAAAAATCAAGAAATTTCAGCATTTTTGGATCGTTAATATAAATATTTGGTAATGATGTAGTATTTTTCTTCAGTTTGAATACTCTTTGGTAATTCAATTAATTATATAAAACAAGTTTTATTATATACTTTTGGAAAGTAAGACTAATCATTAGCGTCTATGTGATAAAATATATTTTTTTGCAAATATATATTTAGTATAACTGTATAAAATCTTCAGAATTATTAAAATACATGAATTATGAACCTTTTGAAGTATACATTTACTTTACACACGGATTAATTTAAACGTGGAATAATTTGTTGCCTCTATAACATCCAAAGGAAACCATTAAATTACCTTTTTAGCTGAAATAAGAAACCTTTGGTATTTCTAAAATGATATTTATTGTTAACTTAGAATAACTTCAGACCTATCAAAGATAATTTTTTTTGCACTAGGTTTTAAGTTTTCAAAATTTGGATTTAAACCCTCAATATCTAAAGCCCCTAGAGCTGTTAATATTCTAATAACGTTTTCATTTAGTCAGCTGAAAGGCTTACGCTTTATACTTAGAGCATATCTGTGTTCACTAACTTTATTACTAAATGTTTTGAAGTGTGCATGCCGGTCGTTGATTAATTCAAAAGCCTCGAATACAGCTGACCCAGCTTGCAAGAGAAAAGTCACAAAACGTGACCATCTTTTTACTCTTTTTAAGTCCTTTGGGATTTGTTATCACGCTGTAGGATATACTAGCTTCCAATTATGCATCATTACGCTATCGTGTAAAGCGATCGTCTGTTGTTAAGGGACAACATAATAATTATGGAGTCGACCTCGAGGCCTTAACTTCTCGATTAATAGTGAAGACAAATTTATATGAGTATCATATAAATTAACCATCAGGGCCGAACGTGTGATTACCTTGATGACGTATAGATATCGTGGATATCATGTGATAAGGATAAACCAATCGCTTAAAAAAAAGAATCTAAAACAACGAGAAGAACAGAGGCGCTCATACTCTTGTTTTTTTCCAGTTAATTGCTTTCACCACACTGTCAAATTACCTAGAGATATTGACATTCCAGCTTAAGCCTAGTTACCATACTCAATCAAAAACAAAGACAGTGATAACACCTTCTTTGTTTTCGTTTTAAAAAATATCTCAAACGCTTTGTGACACTTTAATCGTATGCGTATCTCATATAAGAGAGTGTTACACAGTGTTTACTTTGCCTCATACTGTAAAAAACGTTGTGTTGCAAATTAACGCAATCATTGTGATACCAAAATACAGACTTGTGTGAACTGTAATCCAACTGTTGTAGCTATATAAACAGATACGTTTTTTGTGTTTTCTAAAAACACAAATGACGCCTGGTTTTCAATTCAAAGTTATATTAATTTAAATATATTTATTTGGGAACACATATTCTTATGACGAGTCCGGTTTGACCTTTCAGGAGTAAAACATGACGGAAACTATCCGTCTTAAACTAATTGTTTTTTATGCCATTCTTGACTTTTAATCTATGTTTAAAATGCCTAATTGTATAGTGTATAAAATTCAACACAAAGACTGTGCAACAGTCAACATAATCCTGGCCTGTATTATTAGCCACCGTGATTCTGTTGTTTTTAACTGGAACTTGTAACCATTGGAGCATCAAATTTGTGTCACATAAAACACAAGTTGTATTGTTTTAACCCTTTTTTTCAGTGTAATGCTAATCTATGTCAGGTTTTGTATATCCAGCGTATTTGTTGCATGTGTTATTCATAACTTTTTTTTAATCGATACACATTTCCTTTTTTCTGACGTTGTACTACATTCAACCAAACTTCTAGCAAATGTTAATTTTTTTTTTATTTTTGCTTTGCTGCGTTAACATTCCTGTTAAAAATCAGTACCTCTTTCCAAGCAATGAAATAATTTCGTGGTCTACATACAAGGAATTGTAAATTAAATAGTGGTTATTTGAAGTTCTATGACAATGCTGGTATAAGCACGCCCATTTGATCTACTTTGTAACTAGTGACCTACATTGTGGAAAATATATATATATATATATACAAGGCGATAATAAAGAAAGTTTCATTGCTCAGCGTGTTATACATCATAAATGGTTGGACAAAGGAAGATGAAATTATACGGGTATGTTAAGGGTATCATTCGGATGTAAATGTCGCAGTTGTCACGTTTTGCCAAAAGGGTCGCTACTGTTGTTTGTTTCGCATATTTCCCATGAGTATAAACGGGTCCGTCGATCGCTGTGCAGCTCTTACAACAATCATGAAACTGACAAGTGTGTAGAGAGGTGAAGTAGTGAAATGTTATTACACCAAGGGATGCAATGTCGAGACAGCTCTCTGGGAATATCGTGAAGTTTATAGCAACCGCTAAAGGCCTTGTTCCAGTGTTTTTTTTTAGCGTAAATTCATAAGAAAAATGTGCTGTACTTTTGATGAGCAACGTATAGGCAGACCACTGACACCTACTGACATCAGCCATTCCGTAGCAGAACAAATCAGTACAAGTGCTCATGGGCACATTTTGTCACCTGGTGTATGGATTTGCCATTTTCAGCTGTTCGTACAGATCTTCTATCAACTTTTCGAATGTTATCTTACAAGCTGCATCACCAGATGAGACGGATTTAGCCCTACGTGTTGATTTTGCGTTGCACTTTCTGGCAAGATTGGAAGTCAATGACCAATAAATAGACTACCCAAAAGTTAGGGATTGATGAAGCACATTTCGCCCTTGCTGGAAATGTCAACACGTGCATCCGCATTATCTGGTGGAAACTAATCCACGTGTATCATTTCCAACACACTTCTATGATGCCAGGATGACAATGGGATGTGTTTTCACTGCATTATCTGGTGGAAGCTAATTCATGTGTAACATTTCCAACACACTTCTGTGATGCTAGGATGACAATGGGATGGGTTTTCACTGCATTATCTGGTGGAAGCTAATTCATGTGTAACATTTCCTACACACACTTCTATAATGCCAGGATGAACATGTGATGTGGTTTCACTGCATTATCTGGTGGAAGCTAATCCACGTGTAACATTTCCAACACACTTCTGTGATGCCAGGATGACAATGGGATGTGTTTTCACTGCATTATCTGGTGGAAGCTAATTCACGTGTAACATTTCCTACACACTTCTATGATGCCAGGATGGCAGTGTGATGTGGTTTCACACCTTCTTATTTGACTTTTTTTAAGAACCATCAGTACTCCACGATACCACGAAATCCTCACAATCAGTGTCATTTTCATGTTGCAACAACGAAATATGATAGACTATGGCATCTATGCAGGATAGTGCTCTCCCATATTGATAACCAGGTGAAACCCGTCTTGCAGGAGCGCTTTCAGGACATAATAATTTTATGTCATTTTCTTTGTGAATGGCCATTTCCTTCACTGAACATGAACACCAGCCGATTTTTGGGAGTACCTGAAGTCATGCATGTACCGTGAAGAGCCTTGTACACTTCCAGACTTTAAGGATGTAACTGTAGGGGAAGTGGCCTGTATACCAGATAAGATGCACGTTTATGCTGTAATGTCATTGTCAAAAGATACGATGCATTATGGACGCTGGAGAAGCACATTTTGAACAGTTGGTGTGATTGATCAGGCATTATATCACAAGGGCTCTTCTGGTAGCAAGGTGTAACAACTGTGGCATTTGCATCCACGTGATAACTTTAACATCTCTTTGCAATTTCACCCTCGTATATTATACCGTCGCTATGATATGAGGCGCTCAGCTTCGAAACTCTTCTGGTAGCAAGGTGTGACAACTGTGGCATTTGCATGCACGTGATAACTTTAACATCTCTTTACAATTTCACCCTCGTATATTATACCGTCGCTATGATATGAGGCGCTCAGCTTCGAAACTGTATTCGTAATACCCTGTATATATATATATATATATATATACA
>NW_013665897.1:225987-243844 GCF_000517525.1 Limulus polyphemus
GTCCTGAATACTGCTTACGGTTTTGGATTGAAAATTAGATCTTAGATGTTATGAATCAATAAGAACGATTTCCTTTAAGCATTTTGCAGTCCTCCAGCTGGCGATAAGAGAGAACACCTTTTGTGCTCTCTTGTACAGAAACATCAATGACTAAACACTTTAAATAATAATGACAAAACGTGTCTTTAATCAACACTTCTTGCATTTGTACTATGTAGTATTGTTATGATTTTTACGCGCTAAAACAAAAGTGAATAAACATTTTCAGTGAGTCTTCTTTTATCGTGATATCCTCACAGCTTTTGAAGCAATTTCTTCAGTATTGTATCGAGGTGACTAGGGGTATTATTGTGTGTGGTTATTTCTGTCAGTGGTGAAGGGTGGCTGTACTAACTAAGCATAAACCCAAGGGGAAAAAGAAAAAAATTCAAAAACGCTATATGGTTAATTTATTTGTGAAATATGTTTACTATTTTTTAATTATTATCAGAAATAATAAGTGTACAGATTTGGCTAAAGTAAAAGTAGAAGTTTCACTTAATAGTTGACGATACATCATTTAATGATTTTCCTTGATTTATTATCATCGTTTTTAATTGTGTCAACTCACAAAATTTGCATAAATCCATTGTTTTTCTTTGATTTTTTTTATCCTTTGATTCTTAGAGTTACTTAAAGTAGAGATAGTCTATGCGGAAATGCTTTATACAGGCAGTAACAAAAAAAGGTTTTTGTTTGAGCAGTTAGAGCTAGGTTTTATGTAAAGAAAATTATCCGGTAGACGGTAGAACTAAAGAAATTCTAAAGAAGAAAATGAGAAAGACAAAAAATGGTTATGTTACGTTTGCCTACGTCCACATTCTAATGATTTCTAGAATTTTTCATGCACTTTCCTGTGGTATACTCCTTGTTTTTCTCAGATCAAAGCCACATTGGACTATCCGCTATGTCCACCGAGGGAATCAAACCCCGGTTTTTAGCGTTGTAAGTCCGAAAAGTTGCCGCTGTTACGGGGAAATCATGTAGTATGATTGAGGTGTATTAAATTCAAAGTTATGTTTATCTCTCGGTAAACATGTGCCTCTAAATTAATTGTTTCGTGAAATAAGTTTATAATTCTTAACAAATATACAGTAAAGTTGTACAGCTACTGTCACCAGTCGTCCTTTGCGTTTTAAAATGTTATGCCAAATAAATCCTGTCAGCTCTATAGTAACTAATCCGAGCGATACGAACGATGCCAAAGAACATTTATGAGGTTTTGAGTTTTACTTCACCGTATAGTAACCTAAATTAATTTAGGTATAGGAAGAATCTTATGACATTTCATCGAATTCATTACTCAATATTATATACATATATTCAATATCAAAGAACGTTTTAACGCAAAGTTTCTTTTACAGTTGCTTGAGTTATAAACACATAAAACTAGTGATATAAAAACAAAATATTTCGACAAGTCAAATTATAAAATTTTAGACTTTGTTCTATAAGTACAAAAAATAAATACTGATTTTCTATTATAAGCTAATTTTTCAGCTATCTTGTTAGAGCGTTATATACAACAATTATTTTTTATGTTCTATATAAAGTTCTTGTTTTAAAAAGTGAATCGGTTTATTTTTAATAAGGAAAACTTCCAGTGTATTGACAAGTCCACAAGCTTTTACTGTGACGTCAAGGTAACTGAGCACCGTACTACCCGCGAGGTTTAAAATTTGTCTTTTCTTTTTTCTACTCATGCGAAGTATTAAAATTACAGCGGTCTGTTGAGTGGTGACATGTGAGGGACAGATCTTTGATTCGAGTCGTTGGAAGGTGCATCTGGCGGAACCGTACTAGCTGCTCTGGGCGTAACTTACTGATGGTTGAGGTCTGAGATTACTTCTTATCGAATTTTTAAGCTGTGACAGTTGTTGACAGCGATATCTCGATCAACAGCTGCAGTCTTCATCCGTCGGCGCTGTCGCAGTCAGACATTTGACATACCATACAAGCACATATGCTCATATTTACACATATTATTTAGGAAATATTATAGTTCAAAGACGTTTTATTATGTTTTCGCTGTTTTAACAGTTCTCCAATTTTTCATTACTATAGCAACCGAAGACTATGATTCGATAAACTATAGAAACTTAATCGAATAATAGATCAATCAAAAAAAAAAAGATAATAAAATCTGGACCAGCCTTTTTAAAATTTCATTTAGAAGTGTGAAACAAGAATTGTTGGGAATTTGTACTGGTAAGAAAACAACGAGGATAAATATTATAAGTTATTCAGGTGCTAAATATTGTTAACTTAGCCTATAGTTACTCTATACAAGTATCGTTGGGAATTTGTACTGGCTAAAAAAACAACGAGGATAAATATTATAGTTATTCGGGTGCTAAATATTGCTAACTTAGCCTATAGTTACTCTATATTTATATTGCTAACTTAGCCTATAGTTACTCTATATTTATATTGTTAACTTAGCCTATAGTTACTCTATATTTATATTGTTAACTTAGCCTATAGTTACTCTATATTTATATTGTAACTTACTAGGTTGAAAATTAAGTGATTGAAGTATATTCATCTATAACATTATTTGTATTTCAAATACATATCCTTTGAAATATATATATCGACTATAGAATAAGCTTCAATGAATGGACTGACATATCTTTGAATTAATACAACCTAATCAGATACTCCAGTGGAGAGAATTATTATTTGAATAAATATATCAAAGAGCTAAGATCAGTTGCACAACTATTGAAAATTCGCTTCTGTTTCCTATTGGATTAATAATATCGAGACACCGACCTATAAAATTTAAATTCCTAGAGAATCACAGCTTAGGGTCAAAAAAGACCCAAAACTTTGTTGCTTATCTTAAGTAAACTGGTTAGTTGTTATGCATGCGTTCGAAGGCCAGTGTTTCAAGATTACTTGAAACCGTACAATATCCTCGTGCCTGGTTCTGACCGTCAAATTATAATTTAGCAATACCTGTAGCCGTTATGCTCTTGAAAAGTTGGCTAGTTTTATTTCATTATAACTATTATTTACCATTTGGTTGCTGTAACTGTCATGTAAAGTATAGTACAGTTATTTGTGTGAATTTGTTCTTTCTGTTAATAATCAATTTCTCAAGACAGCATTTATTAAGTTCGTCACTCATGCTGTTATAGGCAGTTGTTCAAACCTGTTAAATTTTGACTACAACTTAAAATATTTGTTGCACAAATACTTTGTCATTGATACTTACTAAAACCCGCTAGAGTTAGCTATGAATTTAATAATTATCGTGCAAAGTTAATCTCCCAGAAAGTCCATTTATTGCTAGAAGTCAGAATAAGAGCCAAGTTTTTCTTAAACACACCTCTTTAATTATTAATATAGCAAATGTGTTTTAAATAAATAATTGCCAGTAATATCGATATCTAGTAGCAAGAAAGAAGAATAAACCGACCCTGTTATACTTTGCTTGTAACTAAAAATCGATATTAATCAACTGTCCATTCTTTGGTGACGAAAACGTACAAAAGAGTATTGTTATCTTATTTTGCTATGTCTAGGACTGTTTACATTCACTGTAATTTGAGTCATGTTTAATTGCGTTAATAACAGTTTTGATTCAACAATAGCCCCACTTAAATACAGTTTGAGACTCAATGTGGAAGTATTGTTTCATAATAAACAAAACAAACTTTAAGGCTTTACTCCTCGGTTACCAATGTTCTAACAGCTCCTCTTCTCTGTATCTGTTGTTAATTGGATTTTGGACGATCTTGCCCCACATCTGTGGGCATGGTGCTTCTTGGTAGCATAGAAGTGCCGTGCAGGAAAATCACAGCAATCTGATAAAAGTTCGTGATTTGAAGAAACCTTTCAATTTTAGTAAAATCAAAACTCTGATTACGTGAATAGACTTAGTTCTGTATTAGTAAAATAAATATAGCTCATTGAATAATGACCTAATTACTCTCGCAATGCCTGGATAATTTATGGAACAAGATGAAACTTCGTGCTTTTTTGTCTGCATAAAATATCGATGTACATATATATATATATATATATTGTGTGTTTTGGTGAATTACAAAATTATTTTAATAAATATATATATATGCTCCTATTTTTAATATTTTAGTCACTCTCTTTCTACGTTTTTCTGTCTATCTGATTTTCGGTGACATATGTCTCTCTGTTAATCTATCACTTTGTTCTTGTTCGTCGTTCAGAGTGTGTGTGTATATATAGTTTATTCTATTTCTGTTTTATCAACCTTACTGATCATCTATTTGTTCTTGGGTGTTTATTTGTGTTTCAAGAAACAGAACATTTATAGGGACCATGCGACTCAATATAAAACAGGAAATGCTGGTAATAAAAAAGGAGGATGGGAGAAGACTCCCCACCACAGAGGTGGCAGGACACTGAGCTACAAAATAGCGAGGGCTCGTACACTACTGAACCATTCTGTCTCTTCCTTGGAATAGACATTTGTGGATTGGAGATGGTAGCGTGATTCGCTTACGGGAGAAAATGCTGTTACGACGACGAATGACATGGGCCACGTTATTCTGTACTCGTAAAATCTAGCTGTCTTATCACATGGATTTCTCACTGTTATTGCTTTCTAAATTAGAGAATATCAATGTACTCAAGGCATGATATTTCAACATTTTTACAGTCACATTTAGATATCAAGTTCTACTGAAAGCTTCTATCATTGCTAATTAAAACTATATGTAACATGAATTCCATTTCATTAGCCTACTAAACCTTTACAAGCCAATCTTTTTGACTAAAATATAAGTAAAAAATGATTACATCGTTCATTTTTGTACACGTATTGTGTTCCCCCTCTAAAATCATACCATTCGTTCAAGAGCTTGTCAATTTGTTATCAATGTTTTTTCTTTAAAAAACAGCAAGTTATTATTGATAATTCAGCAAATGCATATTTATAACTATATATACTTTAATGAGATATTTTTGTAAAAATTGATACTATGTAAGATATATATATAAAACAATTTTCCTTCTCTTTTTTGCAGACAACTAACACGTTTTCTTTCGTGTGTATATTTTCTTAAGCGAAAGCACTCGTTAAGTTCAACCTATAAATTATTATTTACGTTTGTTAACGCCAATTAACTTTTTTATCTTATCAAATTGTTTAGAAAACTGATTAAATAATAAAATGTGTTTTCTCTATTATTACTTCCGCTACTGAAATGTAGTACAAGTAATATTTTTAAAATTGAGAGAAAAGAACGTCACTACTTAAATGAAAAATGCCTTTTTAATTTCTTGGAACAAAAATAAAACGACAAAAGTGTCTAATGTCAAAACTGCATACTTTATTCCTTTATCAGTTTACATAGTTTTAAAACTACTTATAACTTACTCAAGATAAGCCTTCTCTTCACACGAAACCAACCCACTTCAGTGGCTCAGCGGTAAGTCTGAGGGCTTATAACACTGCAAATTGAGTTTCGATACTTGTGGTGGACCCAGCATAGATATCGTATTATGTAGCTTTGCCCTTAGCAACAAAGAAACACACAAAACCAGCACATTTAGCTATACATACTTGTAAATATATTTACTGAGTTGTTTTAGTTTTTATTTATATTCAGTTAATTTATGTGTTTGTTCTTGATTTTTAAAACAAATAAAAGTGGAACGAGAGATATGTGCTATTCTTGGATGTACAAGTCCGCAGATAAAGTAGTTCCGCGATTGAACTAAGAGTTAATTGGCAGATAAATTACTGACGAAATAAAGGCTCTGATCATGAAAGTTTGCTGGGCAAAGTTGGAACGAATAATCGCTCTAAAAAACATATGAGTCAAAACTCAGAGATTTTAGCCAACAACTCTATTGCCGACTGTTCCACTTTATAAACATTTTACTGTCACAGTAATAAAATACATACACAAGCTGAGGTTGACGACACTGCACAAAAGCTAAAAGGACAACTAAACACTACTGTTGCTTATACACCCCCAATCGAATTCTTAAACAAAGACCAGACTGCATTCGAAAGTGGCAAAATAGAATTCGATTTAAACTGTTTTTTTTTAAATCATATAGCAAAAGAAAGAAAACGTCGTTCTCTTTGGTCCACCACGTTTAAAATAAATGTTGTAGGATCAATTTCCAAACGACTATAGATCAAAAGAGGAACAACAATGCAGAGATAGCCCAAGATTGACTGTTTCAAGAAACCAATCGCATTCCTAGGATACTGGTTGAAAATGGTCAAGAGCCGAATTCCTAAGACAAATAAAATGTCGAAATATAATAATTTCAATGGTATAGGAACTAAGTTATATAGAGAGCATAAATGGTTATAGGTATGGTATTACGAAGGACACAAACATAAACATTCGAAATCAACCATGACAATAAGCGGTGCTCTGACGAGACCTTGATCAAAGACACGAACAAAATAAATGTTAATCATTAAATTTCATATTTTCGCAACAAGTACGAAACAAATCTTCACGGATGTCAATAAGAGAAACATGGTTAAGTTTGTTTGTTTGTAATTAAGCATAAAACTACACAATGGGCTATCTGTGCTCTGCCCACCACGGGTATCGAAACACGTATTCTAGCGTTGTAAGTCCGCAGACGTACCGCTGTGTCACTGGGAGGCAACGTGGTTAAGAAGTGACCTATTAAAAAATAAAGTCTTCGTGGTGTATGTAGTAAAGGTTTAGATACGTGTTAGGTCTGAAATTAAATGTGTGTAAATAGGCTTTTGAAGTGTACCACACGTGAAATTGTATATGCGTAAATATAGTTTAGAATTGAGACATGTCTGGTTAAACAGGATATAGGAGTGGACCACATCTAGAGCTGCATATGGGTAGATAAGGTCAAGATAAGAGCCTTGTTTAGAAAATTAGCGTTCATGAATAGAGTTTTGTAGTCAGTTCTGTTGTAAAAGAGTGTAAATGAAAAGAGTTTAGAAGTAACGTGATTTAAATCTGGAACTGTTTATGAATAAGTAACGTTTTAAAATGTGTTATGCTAATTCATTGGAATTGAGTAGGAGTGACTAAACTGTTTTACTTTTCTATTTATACCTCTGAAATAGGGGATGAATGATTAAATAAAGTCTAAGCATGAACTTCGTAGAAAACTGAATGAGCGTAAATAGGTCTTAGAAGTAAAATCTCCAAGCTTGGAATTGAGTGTGAATAAATAAAGAGTAGAAGAGAACTTCGTGGAGAACTGAGTGAGCGTAACTAGGTTCTAGACGTGAGTATGGCTTGACTAGGAATTGAGTGTGAATAAATAAAGAGTAGAAGAGAACTTCGTGGAGAACTGAGTGAGCGTAACTAGGTTCTAGACGTGAGTATGGCTTGACTTGGAATTGAGTGTGAATAAATAAAGAGTAGAAGAAAACTTCGTGGAGAACTGAGTGAGCGTAACTAGGTTCTAGAAGTGAGCATGGCTTGACTTAGAATTGAGTGTGAATAAATAAAGAGTAGAAGAGAACTTCGTGGAGAACTGAGTGAGCGTAACTAGGTTCTAGAAGTGAGCATGGCTTGACTTGGAATTGAGTGTGAATAAATAAAGAGTAGAAGAGAACTTCGTGGAGAACTGAGTGAGCGTAACTAGGTTCTAGAAGTGAGCATGGCTTGACTTGGAATTGGGTGTTGTTAAATAAGTTATGAAAGTGAGCAACATAATGAATTGGTTGTGAGTAAATAGGCTTTAGCAGTGTTCATTGTTTTATTTGGAATTCGACATGGGTGACTCAAACGTATGAATGTGCCATCATTCTCTATTGTACTAAACTCATTGTAGAATACATTTTGTATCCTCCAATTTCTAACGCAGCTTAATGGCTTATTCTTATTTATCTACATCCAATTTCCAAGGAATCTCAGTTCTCTACTATATTTACTCGCACTTAATTCCCTACCGCTATGGAGGTCATATTATATAAAATTACAAAACTAAATAGAGAGTTAATATAAACACAAATTAAAAGGTTTTTTTGTCAGAAATTCTTTTATTGTTAATAGTAAAATAACAATAATAAAATTTCTATCTGACAAAAAAAGGTTTTCACTGTCACTAAAGTTCTGAGAACAACTCACTAGTTAGAAGAAGATACAAAATTCTTCACGTACTTTGCCCATTAGCGTGATTAATGCTTTATAACGAATCTGTCATATTATTATTACACTAATTATTCAGTACATGTATATCCATAATGGTATTTTAAACCTGAACCAACATGTATGAGACAAAAACAACATCGAATCTCCATTTTTTGGCCCTGAAGTAATGTGAAAAAACTGTCTCCAGGTGGAGCTCATACAAACAATTATATACTGTTTATGGCGTCGGAAGCCCGATCTATCACCTTTATTATAAAATTGCCATCAGTTGTCGTAACTATACCTGTGAAGAAAGAGGGCGTTCACCCGGTTTATATTGAAAACTATACGAACGCACATAATAACTGTTTTTGACTATTGGAACTAACACTTCGAGAAAGGCGTGGTATCTTGTGTGGCGATCACGTGACTTCCAGCCACCTGATGGTCACGTTTTACCAAATAGGTGTGCAAAATGTCACCCCCACAGCCGACACGTTAGCACGTGCGTAGCACAGAGTTCGCGATCGCCCATTATGAGCTAGGAAAGCAGTTCGCTTAAATACCCTTCGTAAATAATTTAATTGCTGGTTTCTGCTGGTTTGGTGTGACACCTTGAAGTTTGATGAATGACAGACTGAATCAGGCACACCTTTAATCTCGTGTTCATCCGGTATTATTCAGGCCCTGCGGTCATCCACTGGAAGCAATTATGCGTAAATCTACGGATTTGACTGCAGATTGAGTACCACAAGCTGCACTGTGATGTTCCTTCTTCATGCCGCGTTTTCGTCAGCTCACTTCTATACGCTACAGATCAACCACAAATGAGTTATTAGAAAGATTGTGCTGTATAACATAATATCATAAGAATGACATAAATATGTTTTTCCAAGCATGACTTGCTGCAAGTCACTGTCGTTTCTCTACTTAAAATTCAATAAATTAACATAGGGAAGATCGGTTTTTATAGATCATTTGATTTGCTAGATTATGCAAGGTAGAATTTAGGTGTTTTCATGAGTTTTTACGTCACGAATAAATCAGTATACCTGTTCAAGTACATTGTTCAAAAATGATATAGATAGAAACATTAAAATCAGCTTCATATGGTTTCTACAGCATAACACATCCACGTTCTCTGACTACGAATGTTTATTACATTAAGACCGCTTAGCTTCTTGATTTCAGTTCTGTAGCATAATTGTCTCTCTTGGTTATTCCATGTGCCTCCATTACAAGTAAGATACACCTCTCGCACTGAAGATAGATGTGGATATAATATAAACTCAAAATAAAGAAACATTTACAGAAACTTATTAAGTACACGGAGTTTTGTATTTGGTAAAAAACTCATCGGAAATGGCATTTCTTCCTGAAAAATGTTTCCTCAATTAACTTCTGCGCGAACACTCAATAATCAGGTATATAGAAAACTGGTATATACAACTAAAATAGCTTCTAAAAAAAGCCGACAAAATCCTTCCTCTTCCCTTATAGGCTAGCCAGATATACACCCACAGTTCATTGGTTCCAAGTGGTGTATGCATATGGACGCCTATTTTGCTATGGTAATATTCACTGTTTACATCTCCTCGGCTAGATCGAACTCGGGACTTCTAACACGTCAAGCGAGTGTTCAGCCCCTAAAATTCCTAATAAGACGCTTTTTTAACAAGTCAGACAAAACATCACATTAGTAGGAATGTTTATCAAGTTTTTGTAATACTATAAGAAAAGTGATATCAAGCACCGTATTTTTACAATACCGCGTTTCTCAACGTCCGTTTGATTTTTAATTAGTTGTTTCCCTTATTTTCAAACGTACAGTTGTTAAATGTGAATGTTGTGACTAAGGTGTGACAACTACTCCTTTAAGAGGTTTTCGTACTTAGAAATGACACCTAAGTTTGGATCGTATAGAATATTATCAGAAAAGTTCATGACCTCATTATCGATATGACGAAAGGGTTTTTAGAGCGTGCACTGCCTCGTTACTTCTTGTTTCCCATCTAGTTGGGCAGATCTTTAGATCCCATTACTACATACACATACTATAAGCCAAATGCCTCAATAGTTTTCGTTTTGAATGAGCATAATGAAAAAGTAATATAGAAATAAGCAGATGTGAAAAGCAACGAAAATTTGCAATTATGTTAGATTGAGAACTTATTTTTTATAACTAATGTAATGATGTTTTACTACATCAAAAAGTTTCAGGTCCTATTGATGTATATACTTACCGTTCAATTGGTTGCCAATGCCACAGATTAACCTTTTGACATAACATTTTTAAGACACGTACGACCGTCCCTACAACGTCAGTATATTGTGGCTAGCATGTGTAAATGAATGCTGCAATGGATCGTCACTATTGCAAAGTTATCTTCGAAATCTTTGCACAACACATTTTGGGCTGTAAAGGCATTATAACTCTGGACAGCAGGTGTTGATGACTGGTTGCCATTCCCTGGTCAGTATTTCTAAATTAGGTATGGCACATGGTCGTGCACAAGTGTGGCAAGTAGGGTTCTCCACTCTCTTCCCCCCCCCCAATAACTCTATACATATGAACTCTGTCATGTTTAACAGTAACATTTACATTCCTACGCATGTCCCTGATATGGCTTTATACGAAACATGGGGTCTCTGACTAGTCGGTTAACCATATGTCACATAACGTGTCGAAATATCAAATCTCTCTTAGAAAGGACGAGGAACTGACTGTCAAACTTATGAATAAAATAAGTGCATCACAAAGCTTTAATAATGGTTTGAAAAGGACTGCGTTTTGAAACACCTGCTGATACGTGCCAATTTATCTAAAATACTATATTTTCCTAAGATGTAAATATATATATATATAATTGTGTACGATACAAATATCTATACATAATTGAGAAAACAGTCAAAATTTATTTTTTGCCTTAGATAAAGCATTCTGCATATTCGCATGGTTTATGTGAAGGTTATTCATTTTGTATAAAATCCAAGAACTCAGTGCGAAGGATGGTTATTTATTTTTAAAGGTTTTGAATGAATGGGTTTCAAACAGTGCCAACTTCAGGAAACGATTAATCAGGTCAGATAAGATCATTTTCAGATTAAAGCTCAAATTTAAGTGTTGAGCTGTTATTTTAAGGAATTAAACATCACATATGTTGTTTCACTTTTTGCAAGAGTAAAATATAATAAAATCATTTTGATTCTAACTATTATTTTTAACTCACCAGTTCGCTTGTTTGAACTTAAGCACAAAGCTACACAATGGGCTATCTGTGCTATGCCCACCACGGGTATCGAAGCCCTGTTTCTAGCGTTGTAACTTCGTAGATATAACTCACCAGTTCGCTTGTTTGAACTTAAGCACAGGGCAACACAATAGGCTAACTGTGCTCTGCCCACCACGGGTATCGAAGCCCGGTTTCTAGTGATGTAAGTTCGTTGATATACCGCTGTACCACTGAGAGGGTGGGGGCACCAGGAGGTCAAATGTCAAGGAAATATTTACTGAAACTCAAACCGGTTGCAGTATGTAACCTTCTAAATCACATAGTTTGTTCATTTGTAAAAATTACAACAAAGGACAAATGGTCGCGACATTCCAACAGTTTCCAGTAATTGTATGTTTTCATTTGAAGAATCATAACTTATATTTTTAAATTGTGTTTATTCGAAAAATTACTATAAATGGTTGTGACTACTGAAAACTTCTAGTAATTATATCTTTTTTTTATTTCAGAAACTGTATCTTATATCTTGAATTCGCGTTTATTTAGAGTTTATGGAATGTTTTGATACAAATAATTTGAACTAAAGACTAGTTGTACCTGTAATTAGTAAAAAAAAAGTCCCCAGTTGGTCATTACTAAGACTGTCATCCGTACTCAGAGTAGAAAAGTATACACGACGTATGGTGGCTCGTTGTTGTTGTTTTTTTAGCGCAAAGCTACACGATGAGGTATTTACACTGTGTTCACTGCGGGTATCAAACTCCAGATTTCGGTGTTTCAAGTCAGTAAACTTACCACTGCCCCCCACCTCCGAGGGATTTATTGCACTTCAAACGATACCTCATTCAACGTTTTAACTATTGCAGTAATTACGTCAGAGAGTGATCTACGTAGATAGAGAGAAACGTAGATTGCAACGTTTTCGTCCGTTGTATTTAAATATTTTTCGAATGCTAATGTCATTGTATGTATTATACCTACCCGTCAATTGGTTTGATCATGTGGCAAATAGGAAGGTGTTGCGTGATAGACAAAATTAGTTTACCTAGAAATAAATTGTTTTTTCACCCCAAATATCATGGAGACGTGTTTTCCACTCAGCCATATGACTTCTAAGTGTTGTTCATTAAAGCGGTGTTAGGAAGGATCTCAATTTTTTAGAAGTAACAGTTTACAACGCAAGGATTTTTTGGCGTTTTGAACGCTTCATCACAGCACTGAATACTTGAAGGTGTTCCTAGTTTCCCCATTTTTTCATCCACAAATAGAGTTTAACAAACAAATATTGGCTAAAAACTATCAGTTCATTTGTTTATTATTTTATGGCTATATTTGTACTGGCCCAAAGGGGTTTCGAATTTAATCGGCGAGTACTTCCGTAATCTTTCATAGTTTCTGTGGGTATTCTGGGTTTTCTTGTTCGGAATGATAAGGTGTGTAGTTGAAACATAGTAAAATTGTTAGCGACTTAACACGATGTGACGGCGCTTGAGAATGTTTTTATTTCCTCTGTAGTAAAATGCAATTAGTGTTAGGTGACTACCTCGTGACTTGAATAATTACGTAGTCGTTACGCTCGAGTGATAGGCTGTGATCGAGAGTACCTTGTGAATGAAAGATGGCTTGGTGATCGTTGTGCGATTTCCTGTTTACACAACACACACACACACACACAAAATGAACATGAGGCCTGCACTAATGCAAAATGATGGGTTCACAAATTGGTCTTGAGTCACACGAATAAAGCTTGGTAAGAATTCAGCGTCATTTGAGGGTTGAGTAGTTAGGATGGTAACCGAGACGTTCTCCTTGAGAGGCCATCCATATTTGCTTGGTACAGAGTGTACACTGTGAACAAGAATATCGTAATATGCCATTGTTTCTCTTTAGCGTTGTATAAGCTCATTGATGCCTTTACTTCTCTGTAAGTGATGTCCTAGAAATACGAAAAGCTTACGGTAATCACCACGACTTTATAACACACTTCAGAAAAAAAATTAGATATTGTGTTTGATACAAAAAGACTGAAGGAAAACCTCGTGCTACAACTGTGACCTAGATCACATAATGTTAATATTCTAACCTCTAACGGGGCAGGAAATTTAACTTTCAAATATTAAGATTATTTTGTTCCATTTAGCAACTCATATAAAAACAAATGCAGCTACAACATTATTATATCTGTTTTAAGGGGACATCGTTGGTCATCCATTAAGCATAACATGCTAGAAGTGTCAATAAACCGATTAGGAGAGGTGTTTCTGGTATATTAATATCATTTACATTGTTTTATTCATTTTGTCATTCGAATACCATCTTATAAGCCCACGATACAGACAATATATCATTCAAACAATAAGCACAATCGTTTATATCCACGATCCAAACTTTTTATCATCCATGTTACGTTGTCTGATCACTAACACATAACTCAACAATCCAGACATATTATCCATATTCATGATGAATCTACTGGATGAGAGTTCAAAGTTAGGTGATGTAAACAAAGATGAATACTTTTAGGAAATAGCTCATTAAGCTAAGAATGGTGTCACTAGAAGTTTGTTTGTTGTTAAACACAAAACTGCATAGTGGGTTACCTGTTCCCACCAAAGGGATCACAAACCTCGAATCTGAGCGTTATAATACATGAAACTTACCGCGGAGTCACCGGGAGCACCTCTGAAATTACTATGATGAGCAAATCATACAGATAAAATAGTAGTGTTCTACTTAATTTTATCTTACTACCAAAGAAAAAATATTTCGATGTTTCAATAGACCTATTGATAGAGTGAGATTTGAGGAATATTTTGCATGGATACATAAGTTATAAATCCCATTTTCAAATTGCAAACTATTATAAAATTAATGAGTATGTTCAAAAGTTATTTAAACTGAAAAGTATGGAAATGTTTGGTAAAATACATATCATCATTTTGCTGTTTTTCAGTATTACACCTATTTATACAAAGCTTATATAGCGAAAAAACACAAATGTTGCAGTAAAAAAAACTTAACTTGAATACACATTACATGCTTTACTGACTGATCTTCATCTTTCTTGCGGTTCCTAGAATCACGCTGAACTTGAAGAAGGCATGTAGAATCATCTCATGGAAAACATGGTTGCTCAATAACTAGTGTGTTTAAAGATTATTGTGTTTTCTAGGCACATATATGCACACACGACTCAAACCTATAGTTTACTCCCAAAGCTGGCCCATGATGTAATCAGAAGTAGTTGAAAACTGTTATCAGAACTCTCTTCTTATCTGTCAGAGAGTAAATACGTGGTCTGATAGCGAATCCAGATTACTCTTCTAATTACAACTGAAACCGTTAAAGAGTCAGTGTCCTTCTTTAAAGTGTTTGAATAACGAACCTGGTGCAAGTTTGATCCAGGTTTTTGTACTCGATAATCGAAAGCGGCACGCACTTGTTGATTGGACTGACTGACAACTAAGGCTATAAATCAGTACCATGCCCAATGGAATAAATTGTGCGGATACAGTGTTGCGTGACTCTTCAAGTTCCTCTGGTACATTTGGCCTCTGGGTAAGTCCTAATGGATTGGACACCGATCTTCATTTTGAAGAGCATGCGCTGAACGATAAAAGCAGATTGCTAACGCCATAATTATATATTTTTCTCTGTCTCATCTTGATCATTGCTGGTAAAGCTGCGAAGCTAAGCCGTATGTAGGTATACCGCCATGTAATTCTGGACATTTAAAAACACTAATATTACTCTCAACTTTCTGTAATACAAAAACGTTGCTCTGTGATTGTTATTATAATAAAAACATCTTTAAAACTTTTTTTTATAATTTTTATTTTATGAAGCAGCTTTTTTTTGTGCCATATCTAGTTGAAGCGTTTTTTCATTACTACAAATGCACTTTTTTGGTGTACGTATGCTACAAGTTGTTTTAGACCCCTCTCTGCCTTTTAGCTAACTAGGTAAACATAAACCCATAAATACAGTTTTCTTGGTGTAGAGATGTCAAGAATGGTAAACATTCGCACCATTATTACAGACATTCCACATTTTGTTGATAGTAAATTGATTACTAATTATAAAAGTTAGTGTCTCATTGACAGGTACACTATTGTTGTTATTGAAATATACAAAAATAAATAAACTCAGAAAACACGATAGTTTGTATATTTAGCGCAGAGCCACACACTGGGTTATCTGCGCACTGTCCACCGTCCGCGAACTTCCCGATATCCCGCCAGGGGACAACGCAATAGTGCACAATAATTCTGTTTTTGTTTTATTTTTTGGTTAATGGTTAAGTAGTGCCTTCATGCCTTATATGCTGCTCTTTAAAATCTTTGAAAAACAGGTAATAAAATCTTAAACGCTAAACCGTTAACAAACTGATGCTTAAAATAATATTGAAAATAAATCAAATATTACATAATTCCATAAGAAAAAAGTATAAAATAAAATTTTAAAAGTCTAACAATTGTGATTTGAAAAATATGATAATTTTTAAATTAAAGTCTAAGAAGATAAATAATACTTAAACTTAATTACATATAGCTACATGAGTTGTGGTTCTTAAGGCGTATCTTGAAGGTATATTGGACAGGTCACATCTGAAATGTCACACCTCAAATGAAGATATTTTGTCAAGAGCAGGTTGCAGGAGAAAGCTACTGACTAACATCAGAAAAAGACAAGTTATGAGGAAAGAAGAAATTAAAAATCTGGTCATAACTGGAAAATTGAAGGAAGGAGAGACCGTGAAAGACAGAGGCTGACTCATATCGAGAGTCAATCTATATGAAAGACCATGATCACCAACGTCCTGTTTGGATATGGTACATACATTTATAACTGTCATAATTTGCTTCTTAGTTCTTTCTTACAAATAGTAAATGAAATTAATTATATATTTTCAAACTACACACGCACACACATAAATGCCCCGGTGGTTAAGTCTAAAGCGTTATAACGCTCAAAATCGGGTTTCGTTATTTGCGGTGGGCACAGCACAGATAATATGTTGTGTAGCTTTCCGCCTAACAACAAGCAAAGAAATATATATATGTGTGTGTAATTTAGACCATAAATTAAGTACTAGAAAAAAACTATATTTTTTAAAAAATGCATCTAAGTTTTTTTTCGGTTGTACACAGTAAAACTTTTGTTTATTTTGTTCACAACGTTCGACTATGATGATGCCAGGTAAACCTGGTGAAACGTTGTGAACAAAATAAACAAAATTTTTACTATGTACAACCGAAAAAAAAAACTTGTGTTAATACTTTAGGTCTCTTTTATATTCCTTTTTTTCAGTTGATATCCATACTTATTTGTGCGTTCTTAGTATATTTTAATTCTTACAATCTTTGTATATATAAAATCTATCATCTTCTCAAAGCTAGGACACGCAAGAGGTTTGTTTAGAAAATGGACTTTCATTTGATGGTTTGTTTTACCTTTCACGGATTTCCCCAGAGGGTTGGGTCTGTTTCAAGAACATCAGTATAATGGTGCTTACTGGGACTCAGAACGGTAAGTCCTGCAACAACGAGAACAACTCTAGCTATCCCCCCTCCCCCGAACCATCTTAAAGTCATAAGAAAAACCGAAACAAAGAGAATATGTTTTAATGACTCGTGTTTTCATGTACGTTGAAAACCCATTAGTAAATTAGTATAACAAGAATTCAATTTTAATGCACTGAAAAAGTGACTGATTCGAAATGACTACGCTAGTTTATAAATTGTATAAGAAATTAAGCTGTCACTTTCAACTAGCTAGGCATCCACCTGGGAAAAAAATGTCATACATGTCAGATTTCACGCAAAGCTACATGGCTGGGTTAGCCATCTCTCAAGTTAACCTGATAGACTACAGTGAAGTTAGCTACTCAACACCCACCGCCGACTTTTAGGTGACACTTGTCAGATCTAATAATGCGATTTGACCGCCAGTCTTATAACGCACCCTAAGTGAGAGATGTGAGTTTTTTTAACGGTAGCAGAACGCGAACAACGAATCCTCAGGTCTACGGTCCAGCACGTTAACCACTGGGCCGCGATCAGCCTACTGTGCCGAGTATGGTGGCCTGAAAAAAATCGTATACAGTTGTCATATAAACCTCTGTCAGATAAGATCTTATTTTACAACATTGAACTTGTAGGAAAGAAATAAAGACAAAAAAAATGAATGGAGTGTAGCAAATCCAGTTTAATAAATATTTGTTTATAGATATAGATTTTTTTTTTTACCTTGATCCGTTTAATTTCTAAACACGTTTTTCTGTGGTTAAGTATCTTTAATACACAATAGTGTTCGAGCTATAGAAGAAACTGTCCAAAAATTACTTATTGGTTAAAATCTATAAAAGTGACATGAATACATGATTTTCAAATATTATAGATATTTATGAAAACAAGAAACGTTAAAGCATTCACTGTAAAAAATGTTACGGTAGTGTATGTAAAGATATAAACTATTTAACATACGTAAAATATGTGTTTATAG
>NW_013665897.1:243854-244967 GCF_000517525.1 Limulus polyphemus
TGTGTGTGTATATATATATATATATATATATATATATAATACTCATATTTAGCAGTATTTTTCGGATTCTTATGTAGCTTATGACTATTCAAGCTTTTTTTTTAAGTTATCCATGATTTAACTATTTTTCTCTCACGTGCTACACAAAGGATCCCAAAGTCTCCCAGTTTACGTTTATCACACTTATTATTTACTTTCGATTATGCTGTTATTCGTGAAACACACTGATCAATTTATTTACATTAAAAAGCTAATAACAAACATGTTTCATATAATGGTCGCATAAGGATGTTATGACGTTGTAAAATCGTATTTTTCTTCTTTATTATCAGTAATTATGAATTAGTTATATTAATGTAAGAAGCCCCACTTTGGAATACAAGTTGTTGGAGTTGTCAAACTGATTGAGTATCAAGTTTTCGAGTGGCGTTAATGTTGTTGAACTTAGTGTTAATAAACGCGTCACGTCAACAAAGTTTCTGTAAAGAAATGAAAGTAACGGTTTCTATAATATTCACTCGCTGCCGACTGCAGTGTCTATTTCAGCTCAAAACGTCACTCAACGTCAACTTAATGAATACCCGTCACTGTACTTAGCGTATAAAGCTGTCGCATGCTCAGTTTCTCTGGGTTAACTATGCTCTGTTTCACAGATCATCGACACCCCAATATGTCTGCCCTTTTCTTTTCTTTTTAAAGTGTTCTGAAACTAGAAAAGGAGAATAACATTCATTTCACAAGAGTAAATAAGACCAAAGATGGTAAATGGAAAAAAAAAATAGTAATTCATTTTTGATTAAGCGTTGAATATATTACACCTCTGGATGTCCTAACTAAAGACACAGTCAAAACATTATCCGTTGTGTTTTGTATTATTTTTCTTCGTAATAATTACGCAAGGCTTATATACTCACAGAAAACTTGGTACAATAACCACAAGTGGAACAAAAACAATTCCAATAAAAATATTTTTAGAGAATGATTTTTTTGGTGAAAATTAGGAAGAGAGAGAGAGAAAAAAAGATGGATAGATATGGAAGTTTTACAATGCCACTATTTTATAAAGACATAAAAAGTCGAAACGGAAAAAAAGCTTGTTTGTTTGTTTGTTTG
>NW_013665897.1:245370-247878 GCF_000517525.1 Limulus polyphemus
ATTATAACGCTCCCACGGCTGAAAGGGCGAGCATGTTTGGTGGGACGGGGATGCGAACCCGCGACCCGCAGAGAAAAGAAGCTACAAAAAATAACTAACACGATATAGATATATATGTATTTCCCCCAGTTCCCTGCTGTTTCCATTTAATAGATTCTTATTGGCCAATGCTCCAAGATGTTTTTATTTCAAAGAACAACTAAACCACTACTAAACCTATTTTTTCTTTGTAAACCAGTACGACTGATTCTGGAAAGGGTCACTATTCGTTTTCTTTGTTTTATGACATGCGGTACCAAACTGATACGTAATGCATCTCCTTATAGAATAGTTTCAAGTACGAGCTTTCACCTGTAAATGTGGATTCTGTGTTCGTAACACTACACACAAACACACATATATAATAACACAAAAACCTACATGTGTGTGTGCATGTACACACACACACACACACACACATATATATAAACTCGTCAAAGTAATACGTTTCAAGCTACGTGAAATGTATACATGAGACCTAGCGACACAAGCTGTAATTGTCTCTCATTATCCTGTTCACGTCTTCTGTACAAGCTGAGAAAGATATCTTTTAAAAGTTGACTACCTCAGTTCTCCAGATAAAGAAAATCGAAAAGCCCGCTGTTGCCTAGTAACGTCATTTATAGATCGCCTGGCGATTATGTAGAATTAGCTCTTTCAACCCCCTTCCCCTCCTTCCCGCTACGTCTTCTTTTCTCAATCTCCTTATCCTCGTTCCCAGTTATCTTTTGTTTTATTCTCATTGTTTTGTTTTTCTTTGTGAATCCAGCAACGTGTTTCCAGGCGTAACAATGTGAAGATCATCGACTTTGTACACATTAATTTGAAGCTGGAGTCCTCTAATGTAAAAAGAAATGAAAATTCTACAAAATGTGAGATATTAAATATTTCCTGTTATGTTTTTGCTTATTGCAAATAAAGCTTTTTGGTTGGCTATTCAGTGTCACATCAAAAAGAAAATTAATAAATTAATAATAGTAATGTTTTTCAAAAATCCCTCTTTTTTTTTCTCTTAATTACGGTAAAAATAACTGAAAGCTATATTAAGTAATAAAACGAAACAACAACAACAACAACAAAAACTTTAATTTTATTGGTACATAATACAATTTGAAAAACTGCTTAATATTTTGATACCTTACGATTTTAAGCACAGGTTATAAGCTCCGCATAATTTTTGGTGATGATTATCGAAATACTTTGAAGTCTGTATCCGATTTCTCTACGTATTAGTTTCTAATTAGTTAGTTGATTGATTAAAACCATTTTTTTTTCTTTATTGATTGAATTAGTTTGTTTATTAGTTCGAAAAGTGCCAGGAAAGATAAAGTAACATCACGCTTTGTGAGCTAGCTCTTTTCGCCTTTCTTTTAGTCAGTATTAGAATATATATATTTATTTATTCATAGCAAATTTAAATCAACTATGCCTACCTTTAAGGCTTTTCTTCGTCTCATTAAAGATAATCGTGCTTAATTGCTCAATCTTTTACACGCCCTGTTGTTTCAGTGCGAATTGATAAGCTATATCGTATCCAACTTAAACATACATTAATTTCCTTATTCTCCTGCCGTTTCAACATACCTCATGTGTTTAAGTAGATTTATGTTCTTGTCCATTTTATATGCTCGATCAATCGACAATTTGGGAACTGTGGGAAAAAATGGCTTCGCATTAAAAAAATGTGATCATTTTGATCAATTTGCATGTAAAAGTTTTTCAAATTTCTCAAAATTTATATCTCCTTTGGAGAATTAATGTTTAATACATGGAAGGTTTTGTGTTCGGAAAGTGATAATAATTAGCTGACAATGTAAATTTTAGCAATTTATGAATGTACATATGTATATGTATAATGTTAACACCTACATATGTCTTTTCTTTTGTCTGTTGTTAAGTGGAAAAGCGTATAATGGGCTACCTGTACTGTATGGCCAGGTGGATAAGGCGCTCGACTCACAATCTGAGGGTCGCGGGTTCGAATCCGCATACCACTAAACATGCTCGCCCTTTCAGCCGTGGGGGCGTTATAATGTGACGGTCAATCCCACTAAACAAAAACAAACAAACAAATACTGTACTCATCGCAGGGACCAAACAACTGATAATTAATTAACACTTATAAAAAGTACACAAGCAACAAACAAAATGCTTATTACGATATTGTTTATATGTATGACACCCGTCTAGCATGCTGGTATAGCATGCTGTTTATGAGACGATATTGTTTACATGTATGGCAACCGTCTAGCATGCTGGTATAGCTCCTGTTTATGAGACGATATTGTTTCATGTATGATAACCGTCTAGCATGTTGGTATAGCATGCTGTTTATGAAACGATATTGTTTACATGTATGACACCCGTCTAGCATGCTGGTATAGCTCCTGTTTATGAGACGATATTGTTTCATGTATGATAACCATCTAGCATGCTGGTATAGCTCCTGTTTTTGAGACGATATTGTTT